>NC_036657.1:663135-725862 GCF_002806865.2 Cucurbita pepo subsp. pepo | reverse complement strand
TTTTTTTTTTTTTTTTTTCATTTTTCATATTTTTTAAAATCGTTTTTTAGTTTCAAAATATTAGCGAGGGAAAGAGAATTTAAGATTTAGTGTTTAGGGTTGAAGTGGAAAAAGAATGGTACAATAAAAGAGAAAAATCCACGGCTGACTGACGTGGAAAAAGAATGGTACAGTAAAAGAGAAAAATCCACGGCTGACGTGGAAAAAGAATGGTACAGTAAAGCATACTCTTAGTTTAATTTTTATTTAGTTTATGTTACTCATCTTACCGTTAATTACTTTTATCAAGATTTAATTAGTATTTTAGATTCCATTATTTTTTATTTAGTTTATCGTTAATTAATTTTATGAAGTTTTAATTAATATTTTAGATTCCATTAATTATTTTAATTTTTTTTAAGGCTATACCATAGCCCCTGATTTGTAATATGGTCCTTTTGGGCAAGGTATTATGTCTATTTGAAGTTATCCTTCGTTCCGGAAATATTCTCCACTTGTTTATGGTCGTTGATGACAGCTGTCATACAAATCTTCTGCATGAGAGATAGAGAAAGTAAGATTATAAATAATATTTTATTTATTAAATTAAGTTCGAATTACCTCGTACATAGAACATCAATGATCGCTTTGGCATTAATTCAATGTCCAAATATACAAATAGAAAATAGAAATACGAAAACAAATTAATATAAGTGTATTAATTATAATTTGGTAACTAAAACCTTGCGCCTACCCATAATTAGAAGGAAAACTTGTAGAGATAAACTGATCTAAATTGGAATTCCAATCTCTAAATTCAACTTCTTCACTCATGGACTCGCAACTTCGAAACCACGATTTTTTAACTATATGATCGCTGTCTTCTTCATTTCCAATCCCCTCATTTCCTATCAATAATCCAACAAAATTAAAAATAATAATTAAAATTTTAAAACTTAAAAATTAAAAATTAAACTAAAATTTCATCAAAATCTACCTTGTGTTATTAGGGGAGGTTCTCTAAAATTGCCTTCAAAGTCTTGTAACGAATGCCAGTTATCGAACGCTTGTCTACTCAAATTCATCAAATACTCCTGTATCACACGAAATTTCTTTTTTTAAGAGGAAGTTTATTAAGTAATGAAATTATTATCAAACGAGATGAGAAAACATACCTGGGGAATATTAGGAAGGTCTCGAGATGAATAGATTTGGTCATCGATCATGGCTCTTACAACTTCGCAAATAGGATTCAAGATCAGCAGGACATTATGTGCACGGAACATATACACCTTGTTTCCCAATTCACAAGTCTGCGCATGTTTCACCGTTGCTTTCCACATCCTTTCTGACATTCCTACGCCTAAAATCTAAATCCATACGAAAAAAAAAAATCAAACGTTAATTAATTAGTTAATTATAATTAATTGTTTTATTGAAAAGGGTAAGATGGGGAATATTTACCCTTCTTAGCTTTTGTGGGTCAATAGTGAAGAGTTTTAAGAATTCTTGAACTGTCTTGATATTGTAATTGCTTAATTTCTTGTGGAAGACTCCCTCTTTTCCTATCTTCTCCAGCCTCCAAACTTCGTCAAGCAGCATTGGTGGATAATGCTTCTTGTACACTTAAATTACCAAAATACCTCAATATTAATTATTTTTAAAGTATTTTTATTTTTAAAAAAAATATATTTTTTTTTGAAAGAATGGTAATGCTTACATTCTCCGCGGTGATCCTTGACAACAAACGGTTCGGTTATGGCTTCCCGGATCCGGGGGCGATTCTTATCAGAATCCGACCCGTCAACAATTCGGGCACCCAGCCGGAATTTCCGGCTCCGAATCCAACTTGAGTTATCGGTGAATTCAATGTCACCGATGGTTGCAGCGCGGTCGCGGAGAGTTATGTTCATTTCGCCGTGAAGCAGCGGCCTCTTTCCAGACCTCTCCTTCACAATGCTGGCATTGAATTCCTCCGCCGTCCAATCCTGTTTATCGCCGCTTGCAAAGTCGCCATCCAGTACCACAATTTCAATTTTCATGGCCGAATATACCTGAAATGCCGGATTATCCGCGCCGGCCTCGACGGCGATCCGGAGTGGCTGACTTTCAACATCCGTAATTTTACTTCCAGTAAAAATGGTAGAAGGAAGATTATTCACAAAATACAATAAGAAACTTGAAGGCTCGAGAGCCTGAATCCTCAACGAAGATGCCCTAGGTAACAACCTTGAATATCGCAATAAACACCGATCAACTTCCTCATTCACCTGTAAAGTTGAAATTCATCACAAATTAAACAAAAGCCCTAAATCAATTTTACAAATCCAAAATGATTCATATATACAAAGTACAAACCACTCGTCTAAGCAAGGGCTCCAATGCTTTCAACAAATGATTTTGGGAATTAACCATAACCACGTCCCCGATTATCCTACGGAAATTACAACACAAATAATCAGAAATCAAATGTAGAATTACAATTTACAGCTCCATTTATGGATCCATTCCGAACAACTTACGACGCAAACGTCAGACGCGGGCGCCTCTTCTCAAGAGGCTGTTCTAAACACGGCTCTGTTTGGCAGAACAATCTCTTGGGCGACATTTCTTGAATGGAAAAGTGTGATAAAGATGAGTTGAGGAGCGTTGGAAGCGTGATAAAGATTAAAGAATCCAAGAAATTTATAACCCGATGGTGGAATAAATAAATTGGTAATATAATAAAAGGTTGGGAGACAGATGTGAAAGCATGAATAGAAACTGAAAAATTTGAGTATATAATAATGAGAAGTAATTTCCGAGAAAGTGCTCAGAAATTTCATTCCAAAGAGAGAGAGAATATTGAATTGAAAGACTTTGGTGTCAACTTACGGAAAGTCGACTCCGGCTCGTTGTTTGAGTCTTTACTATTTGTATTTGTTTTATGATATCTATGCTGCTTGCTTGCATGCTTGGATATTAAATTTTAATACCCATTTCTTCAAATTAGATATCAACTACTGTCCTACTTGGGTTGTGTGTAATTCTCAAACTTGAGAAATTTCTAAGAAATTTCTTCCTTCCATCATGTCTTCTTTTATTTTTAACACCTAATTCCCTATCATAATTCTCTATCATTATTGTTTCGACCAGTCCAAAGCTTAAATGTCTTAATCAATTGGTTTTATAAGTTAGTTGTTATATATATATATACACTAACTTCACTCACCTCCGCTCAACATTTTATATGTGAATACTTTTATACTAAGATTTAAAATTTTAATTTCATTAAAAATTATTTTATTAAAAATTATTGAAGAAGGTCGTTAGGATGTGGCTATATATATATAATTAGTAAAAGTGAGAACCTGAGTAAACCAAGATAATTTTTTAAATATAAAATTAAATAAAAGTTTTAAAAAATTTAAAAAATTAAATTAAAGCAAAATAAAATATGACTTTTGAGATGGAGAATAAGTGTATTTTTACCTAATTAAGGTATTAAAAAAATTGAAAGATTCAAATAAACGTGTCATATAAGTTTCTAGATTTATATATTTTATTTAGTCTTTAAATGGTCTTTTTTTTTTTTTTTTTTTTTTTTTTTTTTTTTTTTTTTTTTTTNAAAGGTGTATAAATATTCTGTTTCTCTCTCCCTCAGAGTGGAGAAGTTATTTACTTTATAAAGTTATATATAACATTTGTTCTAATACATTTTTAGACGCTAACATACATATGACTGACGAAAAATTAATGTTTTATTTATTTATTTATTTTGCTTAGTTGGCAATCTCGGTTTCTTTCCTTACTTCTTCCCTATCAAGGAATTGGAATCGGTAGCCGTTGATCCATAATTCTCATTTAGTTCATAACTGTTTTTATTCATATTCTCATCCTTTATAATTCTTTTGGTTCATATTTTTATTTATTTGGTCAATATTATTAGGTTTGTATAAATATTTGTCTAGCATTGTTTTAAGATGTGAAGTCTGTTATCTTATTTTTGACCAGAAACAATGGGGAGTAACTTCGTTGAGAGATTTTGTAATGTGAGTGGGTTGGAGATACCATTGTTAATAAACATTTTGGTTATAGTGATTAGCTACCACCCGAAAAATTTATTCTCTTCAAACTACGAAATTTTTTGTGTCTCTTTGTTTAATTTCTGTTTATAGGTGTGTGAGTGGGATCTATTTTTCTTCCACTTTTGCTGCTGCCTACTGCAATTAAGTACTAAAATATTTTAATTGTGGCATTAAGGTACAAAAAAGTGGTATTAGAGGCATTGAAAGGATGTGACGTACAAGTCGTTGGCGTTGGATCTCAGATTATCATCGCTTCAAATTTTAATAGTTTATGATTTAACCATTGTGCGCTACATTTAATCCAACAGATCTTACTTTAAATCTAAAAAGATTTAAAATTTCTCAAATTGTGGCCGATTGTGTTGAGATATAATATTTTGAAAATATATTATTTATGGAATATATCTTCTCTATTATATCTTAATATTTTTTAATTTATGATTTGATTTATATTATATTTTATTTTATTCTCAATATTTAATTAATTTAATTGTGTGAATATCAGAATTTCGTTCCAATTCTATTTCTATTTCTTATTTTTAATACGACTATTCTTTTCCTGTGGTTGAGTGTGTCCTTATGGTTTAGCAGTTTTTGTGGGGTTGTCCGGATCTGTTTCCATTTATCTTTTGTTCTACTGATAATATTGGGAATGATCGGGCTGAACCCAAAAACTCATCGGAGATGTGGTTTCCGACCAGATTCACTCTTCGACGGCAACAGCTTGGTACACAATCTCTTCACTATGCGTTTTCTCCGTTATAATTGTGGAATAAATGAGCTTTTCTCAACAGTTGTTATAAAGTTATCGTGGACAGTGTATATAGGAGCATTATAATTCAGCATTCGAATTGATCGGGTCACGTAGGAACAAGGTTCAAGTCTACCGAATTTTGTGTGTATAGTTATCAACCCATATTTGCATAATCAGTATTTTAACCATAATTATGTTTAGAAAGAAATATTAAAATTCAAATTTTGAATAATGTGAAGGTGGATAAATAAGATAAAGTATTGTTCAACTACTTACCCAATTGGATTGTGTGCAAGGCTAAATATAAAGTTTGAGAAATTTCTAAGAAGTTTCTTTGTTTGAGCCAAAAAATTTGTTATTTGTTGCTTTTGTTTCAAGAAATGATACATAATTTTGGATATCCTCCCTCGTCATTTCTTGGTCCATGCATAAATGCTTTAGAAATAGACCGCAATGATTGACTCGAGGATTGGTAACTTGTCTCATTTAATTTGATTTGGTACAAGTGAATATCCTCCCGGATCACTTCTTGATCCATTCATAAATGTTTTATTGGATAATAACACTAAGATCGGTGCTCTGGATCACTTAAGAGGTTGTGAAAGAAAATACAAACATCTTGAATATGTCACCTTTGAGCTTGGTGAGAAATTTGAAGATGCTTATAATGTAATCTTGATATTGGATGATCGGCGACTGTAAAGATTCACTGATTGGTTAGGGTTTGGCTTTAGGTTTAATACTCTCCTTAGACTCTGAGTCCAAGGGAGTATTAAAAATACCAAGATCGATGCTCTGATATTAGAAATATCAAAATCGGTGCTTTAATATTATGTTAAGAATGAGAAATAAAAATAGAATGATGTATTTTCATTCGTATTAATATCCTTTAAATAGGATACACGCTAATACAAATAAGAAAAATATAAAATAATTAAATACAGAGATTAAAATAAAATATACTTTAAATCAAATCATAAATATAAGAATATTAAGATATAATATTCGAGATATATTCTCTAAATAATATATGACAATAAATTTTGACAGGAAGAACATATACAAAAATTTGAAGAACCATGAACATGCAATGGAATGAGTTGCACTGTTTCTTGATGCTCTGTTTGAAAATGTGTATGTCCGGAGGACTGGGCACGGTGGCTCCTCCGGAGTGGGCGGTGGCGACAGGGGGTACGTCAGGCAAGGATGAGAGAATAAATAGACAGTGATAAAACGACAACTTTAAAAGTGACTGAATTCCAATTTTGTCGAGTTCGTTCCGAGTAAAATTTATAATTTAACTCAAAATTTTTGTTAACCCAGGAGCCATCTCAGAGCCCATCATCCGTCCACGGTCTAGGCGAATCGTCGACCACTGGCGAGACAAGCTTCGGACAGAGGCTACCGGAGACGTTAATGGATTTTAGGGTAAGGAGTCAATTCGTGTGTCAACGACAGGTCCAAGCTAAGGTACTTCATCTGTCTCACTAGGGGCAATTGTGCTGTCAGCATGAAGCTTCAGCCCAAACCCACCGGCCGGCACCGCCTCCGCCGCCGGAACGAAGATATAGAAAAAAGAAGACCGGTGGTTAGCTGGGTCTTTGTATAAAATAAAAAGAAAAAATTCCAGTCGGTTTGGCTTATCCGGGACCAAAGACGAGGGGATCCTGTCGGTGTCTGGACATGAAAGAACATTGGAGAAATTAGAGAGGTGGGACCTACAAATCGTAAGTCATAAGTTAGATTTAGGGAGTAATAAAGTATTATAGAAAATTAGTAACTGCGGCTTCCGTCATTCCACGCGCTCTTACAAGTTGTACGCACACCTCTCATCTATACCAACTCAATTAGGAAGTCAAGTCAATGGGAACACGACCGAAGGAGCAATTTCCAGCAGCCCATTTAAAAGCACTTCCCATTAACTTTCTCGCAAACGAATGCTACTGTCTACTCTTTTTGTCCTTTTGTGCCGCTTTTCCGTATTATTAAAATATATTCTAATAATTAATAAAGAAATATATCTTTTAATATATTTTAAATATTTCTAATCTATTAATATTAATATTTTTTTTTTATTGTTTACTAGTATATTTTATTTTATTATCAAGATTTAATTAGTTTATATTTTCTTTATTGGTAGTGTGTATTCTATTTAAACGGTTGTGAACCTTAGTAAGGACTTTAGATCTCACCTATGTTTGTTGCACTTTCGATCCCAATTATATTTCTCATTCTTAACTTGGTATCCGAGCTTAAAGCTAAACTCTAACTCAATCAGTGAAGTCTTTACCGTCGCCGATCATCCATTGTGATAAGTCCAATTGAGTATCACAGCGACCACCAACTACTTCCTACTATCAATCGCTTCCAAACCATTGTCATTGCTTTTGAACCTTAAGTAACCATTACTAGTCCTCAAGTCACAAATTACAGTCCCCGACTAGTCCATACATCTCCGCAAGTCGCAAGTCTGTGAGTCTAGCATTACCATTACTATCGCAATAGTCCCACTAGCTTCTATTGGTATCCCACTTGTTTTTCAAATTCAATAACTTTGATATATACCTATTCCGCAAACCTACAATTCCCACTATTCCATCACTTTCCAAAAGCTAAACCCACTATTCCCCAAACTAACCGTGTTTAAGGAAGGATTTTTCAGAGTAGTAAAAGAGGAACAACCGAAGAAAAGTGACAGAAATCATAACTGAAGACGACAGATGAATTGAGATATATATCATCCTTCCATAAGATATATCATCCTTGTAAGCCCACATTTCAAGTGTTAATTTCTGGTCTCTATAGTGATTGTCTCTGATTGAGCACCGCAAATCATTAAATATTTTTTCCTCTCAACAATAAAATCAATAACATCTTCATTATCAAGATGTTTGTGGCGAGCTATCCAGATTCCGTCATCAACAAGTAGCTTCTTAATCTTAATTTGGAACTTACTTGTTTAGAGCTAATTTGGCAAATATTTTCACTGTTGTGAACACAAAAGTGTTATTGACGTACACTCTCTTCTCAAAGATAAATTGGGTGCTATTGACCTACACTCGTAAAGACAAGTTGAGTGTTATTGACCTACACGTTACAAGTTGAGGGGTAGTATTAAAATATATTATAATAATTAGTTATGAAATATATCTTTAGTTATGAAATATATGTTAGATATTCATAATCAATTAATATTTTTACGTTTATGATTTGATGAGTAGTATATTTTATTTTATTATCAAGATCTAGTTAGTTTATTCTATTTAAGAACATTAATGAAAACTTAGACTTTAGATCCGACTTTTGATCCCACCTATGTTTGTTGCACTTTCGATCCCAATTCTATTTCTCATTCTTAACACGTATCCTTTCCGGAAGCCCCGACCATGACACTGTCACTCTCGAACCCAGTCGGGGTGTGAGGCGCCTACTTTGATTAGTCAGTTCAAGCCAACATCCTAGTCTGATATCTATGAAAGAATATTTAAAAGGTAGTCCCACTACGTCTAATTGTAAGAAACATCCTCCCTATGCGTCCAAAGGCCTTTTAGTAAATGAAAAGCTACCGAAAACTTCTTCTCCCACGACCCTATGTTCATCATCGTTGCCATCTAGTGAGTGCACTTCCGAATTGCAGTTCGGCCCGCAATGCTTTTAAAACAGGGGGAGATTCTTCTGGGCTGCCACCTCCTTCGTCGCCGTCGAACCACTGGGAGCCTTTCTGCCACTAGGCTTTGGTCAATGTGGGCTCATGTTAGGTCTGTAGTGGCGGCAGCCCAAAAAGCCTGGTAAGTCGTAGGCCTTAACGAAGATATGGGCCGAACCCATGAGAGAAGTTGGGCCTGTAAAGGCGGCAGTCGAAAGAGCCCGGTAAGTCCTAGGGCTTGACGAAGATATGGACCGAGCCCATGAGAGAGTTGGGCATCAAGTGGCGGCAGCCCAAAAAGCCCAGAAAATCGTCGACCATGACGAAGATATGGGCCGAGTCCATGAGAGATATTGGGCCTGTAGTGGCGGCAGCCCAAACAACCCGGTAAGTTGTAGGCCTTGACGAAGATATGGGCCGAGCCCATGAGAGATATTGGGTCTTGAGTGGCGGCAGCCCAAATCGCCGGGGAAGTCGTAGGCCTTGACGACGATATGGGCCGAGCCCATGAAAGAAGTTGGGCCTCAAGTGGCGGCAGCCCAAAATCCGGGTAAGTAGTCCGCCTTGACGAAGATATGGGCCGAGCCCATAAGAGATTTTGGGCCTTATGCGGCGGCAACCCAAACAGCCCAGGAAGTCGTCGGCCTTGACGAAGATATGGGCCATGGCCATGAAAGATTTTGGGCCTCAAGTGGCGGCAGCCCTAACAGCACGGGAAGTCGTCGTCGTTGACAAAGATATGGGCCGAGCCCGTGAAATATTTTGGGCCTCAAGTTGCGGCAGCCCAAGTAGCCCGGGAAGTCGTTGGACTTGACGAAGATATGGGCCGAGCCCGTGAGAGAACTGTAGACGGTCTCCCGTTTGTGATTGTGGGCTTCATATCGGGCCTGATTGTGTGCTTCATATTGGGTCTGTAGTGGCGGCCATCCCGAACAGCCCGTAAGTCGTAGGCCTTGACGGAATTTATTGGCGGAGCCCTCGAGAGAAGTTGGGCCTGTGTGTGCGGTAGCCCAAACAGCCTGGTAAGTCGTAGGGATTGACGAAGGTATGGGCCCAGCCCATGAGAGAAGTGTAGACGGTCTGCCCTTTGGTGATTGTGGGCTTCTCATTGGGCCGGTAGTGGTGGCAGCCCAAACAACCCGGTATGTCTTGACGGAGATATGGGCCGAGCCGATGAGATAAGTGTAGACGGTCTGATCGAAGTTGTGGCCTTGATGTTGTGCTTGTTGTGGCTGCAGTGACGGCATCCGAGACAGCCCAGTTGTGGGCCTGTTGTGGCGGCAGCCCAAACAGCCCATTAAGTCATAGGCCTTGGCGAAGAGATGGGTCGAGCCCATGAGATAATGTAGACGGTCTGCCCCCATTCAAAATACCCCTTAGGGTTAATTTTGACTTTTCATTTATATGTTTTTGGATCCCGAGAAATTTCTAAACATTTTCTTTCTTTTTTCTTTTTTATTTTTTTTATAGCATCTTGAAATTCAATCTCTAAGATATTCAATAAAATTCCTGAAATTAAAATTTAAAAATAAAAAAATAAAAGTCGAACTTAAAGAGTAAAAATGGTATTCTAGTTATCAATTTGAATACAGCTGAATGTATAAGATAAATAGATGAAGTGAATTTGTGTAATGGAATATTAAACTCCCCAGTTTCTTAGATAGAGAGCTTTGAGCTTTTAAGGTAAAAAAATTTCCCTCATTTAAGGTTAAACCAAACCTTCCAACAGAGATGGCCAAATCTTCAGCAGAGGTTGTAAGGAATCCGGCATGAATTTCCGAGCAAACAGAAAGCATAGGGAAACGGTGTCGTTTCCATTGTAAGTACAATTAAAACCGAACCGCACCTTGCTCAAAAGCTCGACCGAGATTTCCCGCCTCCCAAATCTGCCCGGATGCGGACCGTTTTTCGACCAATCAACCCAAGTAACGGTTCTGTTGGAGTTCCGGTCCGGCAAAACAATATTAACCAACGTAGGAATATAATGCTCGTCCATGTAACACGGCGGCCCGCAATGGTTCCGGAAAACAGGGTAAAATGTTTTGTCGGAGATTATCTCGCCGGCCACCGTTCGATCTACTTCAAACCATTGCGATCCTTTTCGCCAGTCGGCGATCGACACGGTCGGAAACATTTGAGGGTTGTAACGACCGCGGCCAATTTTTCGGGGATCGTCATAGGAAGAAACAAAGGTGTGCTTGGAATTGAGGAGGTAGTTGTAGACAGTGGTGAAGTTGTAGAGAGGAATGCAGGTTTCGGAGAGAAGGATGAATCTTTCATTAGAGAAGTCGAGAAGGGCGTTGGCTAGAAGGCGGCGCTCGGCATCGATCATGGAGGGTTTACCCCATTGCACCGGCTGTTCATTCAAAGTGGAAAACTTTAGAAACTTGTTCAAGAATATAAAGCAAAACAGGCATCACTTATAGTTTAGACAAAGAAAAACTGAGAAATGAGAAAAGAAAGTACAATCACCTGGCTTGGGATTCTTCTTCCATGGAAGACAGAGCCAGGAGGCAGAGAAGAAGAAACATTGTAGGACGGATGGGTGTGCACATAAATTGAAAACAACCTTTCATGGCCTTTGAAGAACATTTCCCACAAAGGAGCTAAAGGCAACGACCCCTTTATCAGAAACATGAAAGCCACTTTTGGCACACGTTCATATGGGAATTCTTTGATCAGTGGAACCATGGATGCTCTCCAGAAGACTTCATCATCTGTCATTCTGTGCATCAGAGGTGGCTCTACATTCGGGTCGAAAAACTCAGGAGACGGCAATGGTACTGGCGGCAACAATGGCGACGGTGGTTGAGATGGAGGGGGCGACGAGGGAGGTTGTTGTGGTTTGAGAAACAAGAGGGTTGATGGTGAAGATGGAAGGGAAAAGATATTAAATGAGGAGAAGCTGTTGAGGTTCAAACCAATGGCCATTCCAATGGAGAAGCCAATAAGTAAGAAGAGAAAACGGAAGATTTGAGAAAAGTGAGATGGAGAATTGGGGTGCAGCTTGGAGGGTAATGGAGAATACTTGAGCTGATCATTAGCCATTTGGGTTTTGGCTTCTGACTTCTCAGACTCAGAAGGTGACAGAAGAGGAAGATGAAGAACATGAAGAAGATGAAGAAAGTTGGATTAGTGAAGAAGTTACTTGAAGCGAAAGTTAGTAAACTATCATGTGCTCTTCTCTGCAAAAGTCTTCTTTTTTGGCTTTGCTCCAAGAAGGGCCATAAAACAAGCATGCATAAAATGCCCCAAACCTAGGATAAACTATTGTATGAAAGAGAGGGGAAACGGAATTTATCGAGAAGAAACTATGTAGATAGTGTGAGATCTCACATCGATTGGGGAGGAGAACGAAACATTCTTTATAAGAGTGAAATCCTCTCCCTACCAGACGCGTTTTAAAAACCTTGAGGAGAAGCTCGAAAGGGAAAGTCAAGACAATATCTGCTAGCCGTGAGAACAAATTATTGGTACGAGGAAGCTCGAAACTTTGATTACAACTCTCAAAAGTCAAAAGTCTTCCTTCCCATTGGATTTCCCATTTCCAAGTGGTTGACTTTAGACGTTTCACTTACACTCTTCCATCATTTTAAGGATTCCCCATGTTCTTTCTTTTGCTTTCCTAGCAGCTCTCAACTCAGGAAACCTCTTTTGGTGTCTTTCATAGTACTCAAGGTAGAACAGACAACATATTTTTAGTATGAATCCCTTTCTTTGTATGTTTAAAGTTATCAAAAAAATGCTTCATATTAATACCAGAAACCAGATAATCCCAAGTGAATCCAAAAGCACCCCCAAACATACACCAAAAAAATGAACAAATTTTTACAGCAGGACTAACCATGGCTCACGAGAATTTGGAAATCAAACCAGTCATCGATGTCGGAATGTTCTGTCGCTATAGAAGGAAATCGGGTATAACTGTCTGTGAAGCCACAGGTAATGAAGCATCTCCACTTTGTTTAGCTTTATGCCTACTGTGCTGTTGGCTACTCATTCGCTTGCCTTTCTTATGAACTTGATCTTTTTTCTCACTTCTCTTTTCATGACTTGATTGTTTGCCTTCTTTTCCATGACGTCGATGCGTTCTTCTCGAACTTGTATCTACCGTATTGGATTGCTCTTCAACATCACCCAAGTTTTCTTTTGATTCAGAAAGATTATCAGCATTCTGTTTCTCCTTTCCTTTTCTCCTGCTAGAGGGTTTGGAAGATTGGTTTGTCTGTGAGGAAGTAGGCATTACATCACTACCCACAAGAACATTGCGTACTGCATCGGAAAGCTGTTCATCCTTCGACTGAGGCTTCTTCCTCGTTACGGGCAATTCATCTCCTTCATCCAATCTCACTACCACAGGCCTAGGCTTGGCTGAAGTAGACTTTTTCTTTAATGCGAGTGACCGTTCTGCAAGCTTGACAAGGTGGGCTGCGTCGTCATCCAGATGATCTTGTAACTTGAGTTCATTGGCCGGTGGATAATCGTTAGAGGCATCATCAGTCTTATCTGATGGAAGATAATACAGTCCATGGCGCTTACGATGTTCGGAGAGAAGAGATGTGGTTGCGTTTGAGGGTTCAGACTCTTGCTGGCTCCGTTGCGATAATATAGACGAATCAACCCTCTCCTCATAGAGAGAACTTCCAAAAGAAAAGGAGCTTTCTGGTAGCTGAGTATCACTACATATCATTTCCAAGTCATCAAGATTCTCCTTGAATATCAATCCTTCAGGAATTGGAACTCTTTCTTGAGCATTTATTGAGATTGGGCCAAAGTCATCGGAGAAAGCATCAAGAACCAGTTCAACTATTTTGGAGATTTCAGCAAGTTTCATTTCTGAACTCCCATCAGGAATCTGTTGTCTAATTAGCTCAATAAAATTGAGCAAGTTTCTAGACCTCTCAAGCAATTCAACATCATGGCTCCACGTTAAAGGACCCAAAGAAAACTGAACAAAATCCAACAACTCAACTATCGATCCAATAGACGAACCATTATCCTCCAACGATGCAGACGTACAAGTCTGGACACGAGACAGTGTCTCCACCTGTTCACGAAGATTAGAAGCATCTTGGCAATCCCTGGTAGAGATCGATTCTGAATCATTCTCTGTCAAAGTATCAACATACGAAGAGGACTCAACGTATTGCTCTTGAATGTAAGAATTTAAACAAAAAGCCGACACTTTAAACGCTGACTGAACATAAACTGCTCTAACTGATGGTGGCAAGAGATTACAGCGAGGTTGTAACAACGCCTCTAGGAGCTCGAATGGCTTGCCTGAAAACTGCACGTATTCGCCTGACACCCAAGCAGCAGCTGACAGTATCCTATGCATGAAAGGATTACCGAGTAACGCTGGATCAATCAGCAGATCACGGCCAACCATGACAAGAGTAGGCCTAGCATCCTTCACCCTCATACCAATATCTATAAGCTGAGTTTCAATGTCCTCTCCCTTTTGGCAATGTGGGATCCTCGACATTTCTCCAAGAAGCGACACATACCAATCAAAGTCGATAACAATTTCATACACATTTTCACCACACGTAGCTAATATGGACCCAAGAATTTCATTACAGAACTCAGGATCAGATTTAATCGCAATGTTCACCAAAACTCTGCAAATTTCAGCTACATTATTATCATAAACCATAGCCATCACAAGCCGCAAGGACTCAAGTTTAACATTTGGATCCACATCACTTAGAGACATAATTACAACCTCTTTATTCTCCAAAACAGCCCACGTGTGTTTTGGCACAAGGATTGAAAGAGCATGCAATCCAAGATACTTTAGATTCGGATCATCGTCAACCAAAAATTCTCGAGTTCTCTCAACAGCAAGTTTAACTGCTGATTCAAAGTCCGACAAGCTAGTCACTACAGTCCTAATGCACTCAAACATCAAGGATTTAGCATCTGTTCTTCTCATATGCTCAGTTATAGGTTCAACAATTTTCCTAGCCAGTCTAGGCTCCAATGGAGCAAGATTTTTAAATACCTTCAAGACCTTAATGAGCACCCAATTGTTCTTGCTATCGGCCAAAATCCTATAAAATTCGGGTGCCAATGGAAGGTAAGATCTAGGGTCCTGGGAAGTAAGCTCGCAAAACACCCCAACAACAGCAGACAAAATCCGGGGATCCGAACTATCTAAATTCTCAACCAAACGCTTAAAACACACCCTAACAGCATCTGGGAATTTCCCAAAAACCCTCAAAACCACACTAATTGCCTTCTTTCTAACAAAGGGCTTAGTGCTCGACAATAATGTAAAAATCTCAGGGGTCAAGTCCCGAGCAAGATCGATAGTTGCAATTCTGGACAAACAATCAAGAGCAAGGCTGACCTCGAATTCGTTCGTGCTAGTTAAATCCTTCCGGAGCTGGTTGGTAATGAGGAGGAGAACTGGGGTGGCTTCGTGAAACGATTGGGAGGCAGCGAGGTACCCGATCTTCTTTTGGGCGAAGCGAGAGGCTGACATAACCTCGACGACATGAAAGGCAGCCCAATTCATATCGATACCGTGAAGGGAGCTGAGATAGGAGAGCTTTTGCAGAGCGGTGGACTTAGTTTGAGGGTCCGTAGATTTGATCTCGCGGCGAATCTCGTCCATGGCTTTGGAGATAAAAGCAGACTCTCCGAGGAGTTGGAGGCGGAGGGCTTTGATAAGGTCATCGAGAGTTCGCTGGAAGAGAGTCTCCATGAGAGAGGAACCCGCCATTGATAGAGACGAAACTTCTCACTGTAATGACTGCGGAGGCAATACCCAGATGAGAATTTGGCTAGAATTTCATGGTGGAAGAGCTGGTAATGAGCTGAAGAACCAGAGATCGGAGGAATGAATTAAATCGATTCCATTCAGTAGAGCTAGATAATTAGTAATGGGAAGTTGTGAATTTCGGGCAGAAAGAGGAAGAAATGAACAAATAATTGCAGGCTTTTCTGCAATAAAATCATGAAATCGGAAGGGACAAGGATCTGGATTTGGGTTTTCGAAGGTTTCTTTCACGTTCAAGTCCAACACAGATGACGGATTGGGCATGTGGGCTTCGCCCCAAAACTGGACTGGACCTGTGGGTCACAAGAGAAGCCAATTTTAAAAAATCTATAATAAATATTTCAATCCATACCTACGAACTGATTAGGTTATGACCATAACATTGCGACTTTTAATTATTTTAACGCTAATTGCATAGTGAAATATTACAAATTTTCGTCTCTTACTATCCCTAATTGCATAGTGAAATATTACAAATTCACTCTCTTATTGTTGATTAAATTCAAGCATTAATGGGAAACTTTTAAGCATATCCTCCAAGAAACACAAAAATACATTAATGGGAAGAGTTCAAGCATTTGGATGAAGAAGAGGCTTCAATTACTCCGAGCTTCTCAAGAACACATTGATGCTGTGAATTCATACATTCAAGCAACCCAAAATCTAAATACATTTCTTGATTCCAGAATTGGTCATTTTCAAAAGAAATTCTTCTTCCAACTGCTAATACTAATGATTAGATTACCTTTTCAACTTTTCTTCTTGAAGCTGAATTCCTGCCCCTCCGGCCACCAACATGGCCGAGGAAATGTCATTCCACGGCGGGATACGACTTCCAATATGCTCATACTTGCCAATTCCTTGTCTTCTTCACCTTCCTCTTCTGCCAGAAGCTTTAGAATTTCCATAATAATGGATGGGGGCGTTGCATCAGTCTCCTCCGAATTCTTCGATCCATTCATTGTTGATGGCAGGACGCACCTCCATCGATCGCGATACATTGTTCCTTCGTAGTTGCACGGTTCTTCGGGTTGGGAATTTTCGACTCTGTTCTCTGCAAATTTTTCCTTGTTCTTATTACAGTGAGTTTCTTCGCCATTGGAGACCTTTCCATCATCTACCTTGCCGGATTCTACAGCGACGGTTGCCGATTCCTCAGCCATTTCGACATTGTGATCTACGAGTTTCGATCCTCCACCGGACTCGAGATCGACTGGTAATTTTTCTACTACGATTGGGACGGAAGAGTCTGTGCCCAAAGCTTCATTCGAAAAATTCAACCTTTTCGATGCCGATTCACGCTCTCCACCAGCATCAGACTCCGAAACCTTTCTTCTATGAACACCAATAATTTCGATTTCATCAGTCTGTTGTGTCGATTGAACTTCCAAACGAAACCCTAGGTCATCGTTTTTCCCCAAATCGACTGCAGTGGCAACGTCGCGCACACATCCGCCTTCAACAGCCGCCTCAGCACCGCCAGCGACCACCGCCGCATCTTGAAGAGAAGGATCATCTCCAGCCATGGGCCGCTGCCCTCCGGACTGTTTCGGTGGAGCCTGGTAGGCATTATGAGAGGTGATTTGCTCTCTCTGTTCCAAACTCTCCGGAAGAGGAGCCATGAAAACACCAGTGGGCTGAAGAAGGTGATGATGGATTTGGGAGTTGGTAGAACAAGAGCCATCGACGGATTCGGGGTTGCCGGCGAAAGAGCAGCGACGTAATATGTCCTCTTGGGAGTCAGAGAGGACGCAGAGTTTGGTGAGTGAATCGAAAGGATCGTCGCCATTACCATCCATGGCAAGAAGCGAATTAAAAACGAAATGGAATGAAACACGATTTTTCCCAAAAACTATCTCGAGTTTAAAGATTTACTGCAAAAAGATGAATAATTTCCAAAACTTGTTCTTAGGGTTTTAATTTTATATATTTAACCAAATTAATAATTCTTCAAACCCAAATTTTAAAAAAAAAATTATATATTGATAGTTAACCTCCAATCTTATAGTTCTTAAATATCAAACAATTCAATTTTTTTAATCAAATTAGCTATCAATTAGACAAAGAGGTGAATATCAATGAATGCAACACATTTACATACGAGTACGAATGAAAATTATAATTGTCAAACTTATTACTAGTAAATATTATCTATTTTGACTCTGTTACGTATAATCATCAGCCTCACGATTTTTAAAATATACGCTCTTTCTGTCAAGCCATTACTCCATGACGAAGCAAGCCACGGATTGAACTGAAAAAGGAAAGGAAACGATGAACAGATCATTTCTTACTCTTTCTATCTTTCCCACATCGAAGAATTGATCCCAAACCAAAGAACTTTGGAGGGACATTCAACACAGGGCCAATGCAATGATACTTGCCATAAGCCCCTCCTGGATTCCTGCACATCTGACGCTTTAGATTTGTTGGATATTGATTCAACGACGACAGTGGCAGCGACGTCGACGACGACGACAACTTTCTGGTCGATGTGGAGTACTGTTTCTGAGAAATTTGCTTTTGTGAGTCTTTACACTTTTTGGACTTTGAATTTGGCACTGACCCAGTTGAGTTGCTGCGTGACAAAAGTGGGAGTGGACAAAGAGATGCTCTTTTACTTTCAAAGTTGAGGCTGCTACTTCTTTTGAATCCCCAAAAGGATTTGGACTCTGAACCTCTCTGTTCTAACTGACCTGATGAAGTTGAATTCACCACCAATGTCTGCTTTGAATTCTCTGTGGGAGGAAGAGGAGGTAGTGACGCTGTGAGTGGAGGCTCATAAGGATGAGATTGTTTATGAGATTCAATTTTGAAAGGAACAATGACTCCATTGCTAAACAGCTCATCTGCAGAGGAAGATTCATGTTGAATGCTGATATTGAACTCAAAGTCTAGATTTGAATCCAACAATGTTAAGTCTCGTCGACCGTGCTCGCCGTGCTGATCGATCAGCAAGCTGTCGTCGCCAGGGAGATTGTGTGAAAACGATATTCTCGGCGAGCTTGTTTCCGAGCACATGGTGTTCGTTCTCCACCACCCCTAGCCTCGAATTTGGCAGGAATGAGGGGGAGAAAACAGCTGAGGAGTAGCTAAGAAAGTCAAAAAAACAAAGTTAAACAAAGCTGTCTTTCACATGTTCCAAGGAAGATAGAAAGGGAGTCCAAAAAACGCCCAGAATCAGCGCCTGAGTTTCCTAATTGCTCAAATCAGTGAAGAATATCAGGGAAACTTCGTTGTTTTCTACAGCCTTGAAGGCTCAAACTGACAAGGTAGACGCAAAAATGGAACCCCAAAACTTCAAATCAGGCCTAAAGAGAGAGAGAAGGGGTAAGGAAGCTTCAAGATCTGGCATCAGAGAGACCTAGAAGAGTAAGAAAGAAGGGAAATCCAAGAATTGGCTAATGGGAAGGAAATGGATTCAAGACTTTGGCCATTTTAAAAGAAGAACGTGATGGTAAGTAAATGGAAAAGCTTTGAGTTTTATATTGTATTAGAGCTTCCATGACTGTAACCCAAAGCCTGTCCACATCCGCCAAACCGGGCAATATTAGCTAGCATTTGACTTGGACTGTTGACACTGTGCGGTATGCCAGCGAGGATGCTAGCCCCCAAGGAAATAGATGGTGAGATTCCACGTCGGTTGGAGAGGAGAACGAAACATTTTTGATGTGAAAACCTATCTCTAACAAACACATTTTAGATTTGATTAAGAAAAGATGTAAATTTGTAAACATTAGGTAGCTTGTTTGAACATTATTATTATGATTATAAAAGGTTGAAAGAAACTACCATGTTGAATCAGCAGAGAGAAACTTGTCAACAACTCCAAGCAAATTTCTCTCATAATGGATAAATAAAAGGAAGAATGCAGCGATCTACTGTTCTAGATGTAACAAACCATCTCTTTCCACCAACTTATATAGAATGTGGCCTTTTCAAAGAGTTGAACGTTTCTTAGATAAAAAAAAATGTGGAAGAAGTCCATTGAAGTAGAGAGGGCATCCTTCCCCACCATTCCGACCTATTATTGATAAGGATTTGACCGATGTTGAAGGTAGCTTGCTGACCGAACCACCCATTCGAGAAGCTATTGTAGAAGCTTTGGTTCCTCCCTATAGTTGCAGTTGGGTGTAACAGCCTAAGCCTACTGCTAGGAGATATTGTCCGCTTTGGCCCGTTACGTATTGTCGTCAGTTTCACTGTTTTAAAACGTGTTTACTAGAGAGAGGTTTCTACGCCCTTATAACGAATGCTTTGTTCCGTCTACGAATGCACATATTTTATTTGTTCTTTTTACTTTTATTTCAGTCTCCACTGGAATATGCTTAATTGAGACAAAAGCTACAGCATGAGAACATGATAAAATGAAGAATGCTTTAAGTCAAGCCAACATTCACTTTTTCCCTTTTTTTTCCATTAGGATTTTTCTCTCTTTCCTTTGTCCTAAAGTATTCAAATCTTTTCATTCCCATGTCAAAAAGCTATCCAATATTGGCTACTCATGCATGCTTGCATAAACAAGAGCTATTTGAGATTCCACGCCGATTGAGAAGAGAACGAAATATTCTTTATAAAGGTGTGAAAACCTCTTCTTACTAGACGCGTTTTAAAAATTTTGAAGGGATGTCCGGAAGAAAAAGCCTAAAGAGAAAAATATCTGCTAGCAGTGCGCTCGGGCCGTTCAAGAATGGTATCAAAGCCAAACACCAGGAAAGTGCAAGCGATGGGGTGGACACGGAAGTTCCATATCGATTGGAGGGAGAAGGGAATAAGTGCCAGCGAGAATGCTGGATCCCGAAGGGGGTGGATTGTGAGATCCCATATCAGTTGGGGAGGAGAGCGAAACATTCTTTATCAGAGTGAGGAAACCACGCATTTTAAAAACCTTGAGGGGAAGCTCGGGAGGGAAAAGTCCAAAGAAGACAATATCTACTACAGTAGGCTTGGACCGTTACAAGCTGATCTTTCGTTATACGAAAGCAGCCATGGAAATTGGGTTTAAAGTAAGAAACAGTCTTAAGTTGAGTGAGTTGGAGAATGATGGGAAGTAGGGTCCAGGGTGGCGAAGATGAAGATGGGCCGAGCAACTTGCCATTTGAGCAATCTTGGTTGAGGGGGACCGAGAGGGGAAAAGGGGGTAGAGGTAAATGACAAAACAGTCCTCAGCTGCAACAAACCCATCAGCCAACAGCCATCCTCATCATGTGTTGTCATGTTGTAGAGAATAACAGATGGGTTTGTTGAACATGAAGAGCAGAAAGTGAAAAACAACAACAGATGTTGTGATCAGCATCAAAGTACTCTTGACTGTGAGTGAACATTAACTGATGTGTTGGAAGTGTGCTGTTTTGGTGGTTAAACTGGCAATGGGAGACCCCTCTCAAGGGGGTTCTGTCACTGTCTTGATCTCCACCACAGCCTATAACCCTTCATGTTGAATCACTAAACTATGTTGGAAGAGTACCAATTCGGACGTGTCATGCCTGTGCCTGTTTCAATGTGGGAGGAAAGAGTTGTACAATGGCCATAGAACAGGATTTATTACAGAACAGAACAAGGCCAATGAATTAATGTATATACAAGGTGAAAATATGTGAGATCCCACGTCAGTTGGAAAGAGAATCAAAACATATTTTTATAAAGGCGTAGAAACCTCTCTCTAGCAAACGCATTTTAAAAAATCATAAAGCTCATAGCGATACTGGCTTAAGCACTTACAAAATGAGTTGGATCAAGTCAACTTTCCTTCTTTGTCTTTGAGAGAGAAAGATAGAGGGGGAGAGACAAAAACAACTCAATCGATCAAAAAAAAATAATGAATAAGTTAGGTTGGATTGATGGTTAAAAAAAATTGATGGTTGAATACCACCTAGAAATGTCTCAACTTTTTTTCTTTTTAATTAATGGATCAATCATTTGAACAAGAAACTGTGTAAACTACGCTTTTGTAGTCTTAAAAAGACTGAAATGTATGCGAAATGAATGGCTCAAACATTCTATAGTGTTGTGAGATTTGAAGAAATGATTCCACACTTCTCTCTGTGTATATCAAGAATTAGAAAAGACATGATTCCAGTCCTACAAAAGTGTACAGTTCCATCTCGCTCACTCCTTTCTCTTATGTTGCCTTCCATCTTTACCTTTTCATTCTCCATTAGAATGATAGAGATACCAATACTCGAACTCTAAAGATATACCACAGTTTGTACAAGAATGCCATACTTCAAACATGGAAAATGATTGCCTATCATCAAAATGCATAGGATCCTTGAGTCATTTGTAAGGTATATAATTTCTCATAAAAATAAAGCAAGCATGTCTGTACAAGAAACAATCGTTTTGAAGTGTTTGTTTGGATGAAATCTCTGTTCTTTCAATATCGGGGGATTAATTGGTATACAAATGCTCAAGCTAAAAAAAGATTGACCGGCATTGCCTCTGGAGGTAAAGCCTATGTATGAACAAAGTTACAGGAGTTTGTCTCTATTGATAGAACTTAATCTGTACGAATTAGGAGTGTTTCAATGCCACAAAAATACCGGTTTCAAATTATCGAAGATCAATGACATCAAATTTCAGATTGGGATCCATGTATACATCTGTACAGGTTTTGTAAATGGGTCCACCATCAGGAGGCTGACCATGCGAGTGAAAGCCACGTTGTTGGCATTGCCTAATTATTGACATGCCACCCGGGGTTGTCAACCGGAAAATGCCATGGGTTCTGTTCATGTCAGGGGGGGATTCTTAGAAAATGTTAAAGAATGTTCCAACAGAGTGATTAACGAAATTCAAGCAATCTAAGCAATCTAGGCAAAGTGTTTTTATTTAAGATCATACCTTGCACTGTCCTGGGGAGCCATCACAATTGCAACAGCTTCAGGCAACATTACCTGGAGATTGAGGATCTATATTAGCTTCCAAAGCAACAGTGTAAAGCCTTAAAAAAATGTATAATTTCAGGTGATTTAACAATAGTTGCACTGAAATATCCTTACTCTAAGTTTCTAGTGTATTTGCAAATGCTAATCCTTTTTTTTTTTTTTCATCTACGCTAAGTCTCTCTGTCTCTCTCGCACACAAATAAGAAACGAGAGACATTATATAAAACCAAGTCTTTCTCCTCTTCAAGAGCACCTTTTTTTCAGACCGATCCCGCCCCTCCTCTCTTCACTCAAACATCTCTTGATTCAACTTGGAGTATGCCACCTGCCCCACTTCCCTTTTTCCCCTCACCAGAGGGAAGGAGATTGTTGATGTAGATTTTAAAAGTGAGTGGGTATAAATTCATTTCAAAATCATGGAAAAGTATGTTTATACACAATCAAATGAGCTTATTTCATTGTCGTTCCATAAAAATATGAATGCTTATCTTTTGCCACTAGAAGTAAGCTCCCAAAAATTGCAATTAGTGATATCCATCATCGGTAATTCATGCAACAGGGAAGTATAGTTTATCAAGTACTCCTACGCATCCAACACATTAGCTTTTGCTCACAAGAAAATGAGATACCTGATATGAGTAATGTGTGTGAACATCAACCGACGACATGAAGCATGACTGTGAAGGATGTGTCTGGAAATAACACAACAGGATCGATGAACAACATGTACAATAGCCTTAAATATCATAAATTCATAATTTCCACACATATAATCAACTTTAAGACAATGAAAACAGACTTATTTACATTAGCATTGAAATTCAATATACATGTCAGAACAAACAGTCATCCATGTACGAACAGTCAATTGGACATTCCTAACTGAACATGATTTAAACTTGAAACTTCAACTCTTTATGTTGCCTAAATTATTCAATTAGGAGTGCAAAGTCGGTAGCAATTTATGTATAATACTCAAACATACGTCGGCTTTCTGCTCCTTTTGAGATGAATCAAGCATCATCAACTTTTTTTCCTTTTGGGGGGGGGNTGGTTTTCTATCTCAAATATCCTTAGGAAAAACAAGTAGAGATCATTACTTAAGGTCAGAATGGACAATCATTGTTCCACTACCTTACAACTTTTGACCTCCTTGTGTGAAACAAATTGGGAGAAGAAAGCATAAAATGGTTCTGTATCCAAGAAGGAACCTTGAGCAAACAAGGTAAAGAAAACCCAAATCATCTTTCAATTTTCTGTTCTATTTCCTAGCAGGTTTTGGTGACAATCCTGAACTCTTTAATATCTTATGGGCCTTTTTGTCATCAGGTTGAGACTTTTTTTTTCTTTTTTTTTTTTGAGAATGTTGCTATTTCTTCATAGTGTGGTCATCCCACCAGAGAGAAAGCAAACTATGTGGAGAGATTTAATCAAGGCGTTTTTTGGGAGGGTTAATTAGAGAAGAATTTCAAGGGGTGGTGCAGAGTTAAATGAATTTTGTTCTGATAACATAACACTCCTATGATCAATGGTTGAACTTCTTTTCTTTTCTTTTCTTTTCTTTCTTTTTTTTTTTTTTTTTTTTTNTCTGGCTTTAAGGTGGGAGGATACCTTGTCTTCCGTGGTCTATTTATCATCTCTTCTTGTTTCTATCAAAGATATAATAAATACAACAACAACAATAATAATAATTATAAAAGATGTCAATAACTGATCCTCATAACTATTCTCCTTGATAGAATTTATTAGTGCAATTGATATGTTTTTAATGAATACAAGTACACAACTCAAAGATTAACATGATGGACTGATAACAAATATCCTGAAGCAACTAATATCCTTCACATATTGATAATGAAACTGAAGACCTTTGAAGATGTGAGATATTACATTACGTATTTTTGGCATGCAGTTGTATTTTCAATCTGGAAGCCGACAAGATAGATAGAAATGTTATTTTTAACAAGATAGAATCTATTTAAAAAATGTAACATGCTTGAAAGGAAATAAATATATAATATATAGACTTCAACTTGAAAATGAATTCCATTCATCGAAGACATCAGAAGAAGTCCTGCAAAATGAGACCTAAAAAACATGCTAATAAAACAATCCCAAGTATAATAATAAGACAATCAACTACTATAAGTAACCAGAATTCTTACATGAATCCACCCAAGTGGGAATAGAGAGCGCTTATCCTGCACGTCAAATATCTCTTCTTCATTTGTCGCCTGACACTGATGATTAGATGATTGATAGTTCAGTAGTTTATACTCATTAGATGAATGTATTGTAAATGAAACAGTGTCTGATAAACAAACATGAAATAGACATACAGTATTTGTTGTTGATTCCTGCTTTGGTACGATGAGTGCAGTGATATAAAATTTTCTGTTTTTCTGCAAAAAGAGGATAATTTGTTGAACTTTAATCTAGTGTTACAAATTTACAGCCAGTAATGCTAACAATTGCAAAAACGTGCAGGTCATAGAAGTAGCAAAACATACAAGCGAACCGGCAAGAACACCACAAGTTTCCAAATTCTTGGCAGTATTTGACTTGGCTAGCCTCATGAAGCTCTCCATCATCTTGGTCGACTGCAAGAGAAATTGCAATAATGAAACATAATCTAAAACCTTCATCCCGACAAGATGTCCCTAAATTTCAAAATATTCAGCATAAAAAAATAAATTATCTCATATACATTTTTTTTTTATAAATAACCACACTTTCATGGAGTAAAAATGAAAAAATATAAAGATACACAAAAAAAGAGAGCCGAAAAAAACAGGTATCTCATACATACATAATTTAGCACATAACAGGTAGGACTTGCTATCTTTACTGCTGGTTCTCTTTTCATAACTTGCCAGCTATTCCAGAAAAAACTGAAAAATATAAGGCCTATAAAACGAACCAAAAACAAGGATCAGTTACTCACGATGTGCAATTGCATTGAAGCTTCTGGATGAACAAAACCATCCGACAACGAAGTGTCTTGTGCACATTCTACCTCGGGAACTTGAGGTGACATTGCAGGTATCAGATCCTGTACTTCAGCAAGCACAGGTGGAGGAGAAGGCTGTCGGACAATTTCAACAGGGGCAGGCATCTCAACTTTTTCAAAGGAGATCAAGGAATCTGTTTCCACGGCATTATTTATCTTGCAATCGTTATCCTCGGTGCAGATTGAGTGTATATCAGGTCTTTCTTTTTCCAAGTTTCCAAGATCTTTTTCTATTGTAAGTTTGGTTTCTATTGATTGTTGTAAGCTGTTTATATGGAACATAGAGAAAAAAGATGTTACATACAACACGATAGAGGTAAATTCCTCTGTGTGAAACAAAAATATAATGACAATAAAGTGTTTAGTTTCAAGAAATCAGAAGCATGGATGCAAGACTGGAAACTGTAAGAACTTGATTGTACATATAGACATACTGGGGGATGACTTGAGCACATTGTAAAGATTCAATGTAGTTGCAGGTAACTAAAACCTGGATCTTTTTGAAAGTTGATTATAAGACGAACCTTGGAATTTCAATGGGAGACAGATCCAAAATACGTGGATATTGGACCTACATTGACAATATCTATCAGTATGCTTCTGAGGAAATCTAGAAAGAAAATGCTTAGTCTGAAAATACCCCTTTATCAACGATAGGTGGTTGCCACTTGCCATGAAGCCCATTGGGACCCAAAATAGAATGGCGGGATAATGTTTCCTCTGTTGGGAGTGGAATATGAATAGATCTACAACAATACAAACAACTGGAATGAGGGAAACAAAAATGCATGTAGTATCGAGATCAACCCTATTTGTTAACAATATTAGAACAATGAACTTAATGTTCCGTTAAAAGAACAAATATTTCTGCAATGCTAACATGAATTAAAAAATGATGCAATCTATGGTAAACTTAATTGATATTCAATAGAAGAATTAGAATTCTTTTAGATAAGAGACAATTTCATTGATGTGATGAAATGACAAAAGAGGGGTCCTGATCCCAAGAAAACTACAAAAGGTTTTTTCATAGGGTTATCAAGTTATTTAAGCTATAATTACAACAGGGGGGCACTGTACACCAAGTCGGAGCTAAAAAGCTAATACGTTAAAAATTTTAAAAAAGAAAGAAAGAAAGATCTGTCATAAATAAAAGAATTAGAATAAAAAAATTCAAAACATTTCGACATGCACAAACTGCAGAAATTCTCATTCATGGACCTGGAATACGAAAATTGCTGAGGCCCTGAACCCTGAAGAGCAAGTTCTGTAGCAGCTGATCTACCAGCCTGTCAGAGAAGATAGCAAATACATAAAAAAAAAATTCTTTTATTTTTTCATGGAGCATAAATAACAGTATAACTTTGCTGTGTTATCATAAAGGACAGTGGACAAATTCTTGAAAGGAGATATAAATTTAGGTCACAACACGATCATACCCTAGCCGTGCCATTATCAATAAGATATTGCTTTCCACCAGAATGCCAATCCGATGAACCATTTTGATGCTGATTACCCCGCCCATTGACGTGATATTTTTGTTTCCCATTTATTTCATCCACCTTTCTTTGAACCGATGGCTTCAATTCTTCAAGCTCGCTCAAAGCATTTAATAGTTTCTGTACAAACAAACCAAGTTGATGAAGTGGACCAACATAAATGCAGTGCTCGTAATTTACATCAAAGGCAGCATTTACCTTTCTAAAATAATTTTTTTGAGATTTAAGAGATGTCCCGTACTCCCAATGACGAGGTATTGTCTCAGTGATCAAACTGATGCATGAAAAAACCAAATGTATGTAGGGTTATTCTTGATATTGAATTGAGGACCTAAAATAATTTAATCAGAAGGGCAGTTAAAGAAAGCCAGCTTCCTTAAATTTCCTCGTGTAGCTCACAAACTACAAACTGTCAAGCAAAAAAAAAGGACAAATAATGGAGAGCAAACCAATCTTCCATTTCTTGAATAGATGAGTAGACCAGGTAATTGCAGACTTAGAGCAGACAACAACAAAATGACAACAAGATAACACCAAATACAAAAACAGGAGACCAAAATGTCAATTAAACATCAAAGATTTTTTAGAACTTGATGGCGTCAGTTTTAGTTTTTTACCTTGAAAATCTCATTAACATGACATAAAGATCAATTATGTTCTTCTCTGCTCGAAAGATGTCAGCCTGAAAGGTAAAAATTTTGGTAGACGGTCAATTAATTGGACAAGAGAACAAGAACGTGAAGTCAAACAGGCAAGGAATTACATACTCGATTCAGTAATGACATATACCTTAAAAACAAACCACCTCCTCTTTGTTAAACACCCATTTTTAACTGAACACAAATCTGCTTTTTGTCAAATCTAAAGTTTCAAAACTTTGCAAGCCTAACTTCAAGCTGCTTAGCAGCTCGTCCAATACCCTATATAGCATTCAACATAATCATAGAATTTTCTACATAAATCACTGTTTTTTGCTTATCGACCCGGGATAACATTATTAATTATTGACGGCCAGCGTTTTGATTGCCCCCAAGGCACTTCGGTAGTTTAACAAGAACAATATTTTACAAAAAAGATTTCAAAAAGCTTCGCTCCATTACTGGATTAAATGAAGCTGTATCCACAAGAACAAACTACAAGATCGAGTTCCCAAAATAGAGTAATATTTAGGAATGGAAAAAGGATAAGCAATTAAAAACCCTTCGAAATTAAACGCTCATCAAAGCAATCTCAATTTTACATTGGTATGCAAAATTGGAAAGCGAAATCCAAGAGGCAGAATTACCTGTTTCAAAACATTATCAGCAACTCGATAGTAATAACGAAGAGGAAATCGGTTATCAACATTGAGGCGCCGGGTACTAGCGGCGATGTTGATTCGCTCCGAAGAAGATCTCATTATGTTTCCTTCTGAAGATAACTCTCGTCACCTTCGCTTTCCTTTCGAGATAAAGATAATCATTTTCCTTGATCTGAAAAACTAGATCATTACTCCGACCAGTAAGCTCCACAGCAAAGACGAGGGGATCTTCAATGGTGGATTCGCGCGTCGGGCAAGGCGGAGTAGAAGAGAAGAACGCAACACAGGTGTAATTTTATTTTCATTCTTTTTGGAAAAATGTATTTAATTAGTTTTTCTTTTTCTTTTAATTCTCGTTATTTTTCCATTTAATAATAAATAAATAAATAAAAGAAGAAAAAATGAAAAATGTATTAACGTGTATATGCACGTTTATGAGAAACGTCATAGTAAACTTTTCAAATTGACCCTTCAATGGACAAACGTGTTGATTTTTTCTTTTTTTCTTTTTTCTTTTTAAAGATATCTTAAACATTTGAATTTCAATTAATTTCAATTATTTATTTATTTATTTTCTACCCAACCACTATCATTATTTTATCGGACGGCAATGTGTTTTAGCTTCGAAATTCTATCATAATGGATGGAATAAAATAATTAAAAAATAAGGGTAAATAAAAAGTCAAGTTATATAAATACCGGAGGAAAATACACCAATATATATATATATATAGTTTAAGCGGGACTTTTGGGCTATTCGTATTTAAGGCAGCCATTAATGGAAAACCCAGTTTGACAGTTGGCGTGAGAAGTTCAATTCCGTACCATCTTCTCTCTCACTGGCTCTCTGGTTCTGGTGTGAACTTGACCGATCGTTGCCGGCGCAATCGCCGGAGTTCTGGCGGCGTTTTTTGGATGCTTTCGATGGGCCTTTTGTCTTCTATTTGTGCCTGCTTGAAGAAGCTTAAAGCAGCTAATTCAGCGAGTGCCGATGAAGCGGATGATGAAGATGTATCCACTGACATCTTCTTTGAACTCAGTGCTTTGCAAATTGCGACTAATTTTTTTTCTGAGGTGAATAAGCTCGGCCATGGAGGTTTTGGACCGGTGTACAAGGTATGATTTGTTTGTTCTGATCTAATGATTGTTAAGGCATTATTCTTGGATGTTGGAATGTTGAATTTCTTCGTCTTGTTAGTGTTTTCTCATTTATCGACTCTGAAGGAATATATCTGCTCCGCTCCTGAACTGTGGTTCTAATTGGATGTTTCCGATGCAAAAGTAGTTTTGTATTTTTTAAATTCCAAGTGCTGATTGGTCGCAGATCTAGCCATCTGTAATCTGATGTTTATTTAAGCATTTCTCAAATGTTAGATAACTTAGACTTTGAGTTTCGATGTTAATGAAACCCATAGACGATAATTCTGCCGGCATGGAAGTTTTCCCTTCTTCCATTTTTCTTAGGGTTTCGGAGCAGCTCCATGTCAATTGGCAATAGTTAATTACCTGAACTTCGAATATCAAATTTGTCGCAGTTTGTTCGTATATATATATATATATATATATATATATATATATATATATATGATTATTTATGTATTATAAGTTATAATTGCACTGAGCATAAGAGGACATATACAGATTAACTGATTTAAGAGCGTTGGAAAATGACAGTTCGGTTCTCAACGGATTTTCCTATGTTCTGATAGTGTTGACTGCTTATATTTTAAGGCCGTCGTATGTTTATTTTTTTATTCTCTGGTCATGGGTCTGAGGCAAAAATTTGAATTATTCATCTATTTAAAAATTTGATATTGTTGGTTTATTTAATTGTTGCCAAGATGGTAAAGTCAAAAACTGAATAATCAAGTATTTAGTTTTACAAGTTAGAACCGTAGATAAGTGATCTAGAAAGATTAGCGAGCTGTTTTAGAATTATTTTGAAACACAAACTTTTAGATTCTCTGTGATTTTGACCTGAAGGCTATTAAGTTCTAAGCAGCCGCCTCTTGCCCTCTGGCTTTGATTCTTTTCGATGTCCAAATCACTCTTTCCTCTTGTTTTTGAGGGGACAATGTAGGGATGCTGATCTATTGTAACTAGAATTGCTAAATATACAGGGGTTGATGCCAAATGGCCAACAAGTAGCAATCAAGAAACTATCGGTAGACTCAAGGCAAGGAGTGAGGCAATTTAGTAATGAAGTGAAACTTTTACTGCGAATTCAGCACCGAAATTTGGTCATTTTATTGGGCTGCTGTGTAGAAGGGCCTGAAAAGATGCTTGTATATGAGTTTCTGCCAAACAGAAGCCTCGATTATTTTATTTTTGGTAAGAACTCCTTCTAGGAGGAATTCGTGAATTTTTCTAATTGTAATGTGGAGATTTACATGTATCTTAATTATGTTGACAATATTGACAGATAAAAAGAGGTCTCCATTCCTGGATTGGACAACACGGTTCCATATAATTACAGGTATCGTGAGAGGTCTTCTCTATTTACATGAAGAGGCTCCTGCAAGAATTATACATAGAGATATCAAAGCCAGTAACGTATTATTAGATGAGAAGTTGAATCCGAAAATCTCTGATTTTGGATTAGCCCGGCTTTTTCCTGGGGATGATACACATTTGAATACATTTAAGATCGCTGGCACTTAGTAAGTAGAAGTTTTCTTCATTACTTGGTTTTTATCTTATGCATAATAATTATATATTTCCTTTTATTTTCCCTTAATACAGTGGATATATGGCTCCTGAATATGCAATTCATGGATACTTGTCTGTGAAGAGTGACGTTTTCAGTTTTGGAATCTTGGTATTGGAGATTGTTAGTGGAAGAAAAAATCATGATGATCGGCTTGGTGCTCAACAGGCGGACCTATTGGGATATGTAAGTTACTGTCTATTATTACTGAAATTACATGAGGTTTCTTTAGAAAAGGAATGAAGTACCGAAACAAATATGTCTTTCAACAGGCATGGTCGCTTTACCAAGATGGGAAGATTTTAGAATTAGCTGATGAGAGCCTAACAAAGTGCAATGCAGATGAGGCAGCTATGTGCATTCAGTTGGGTTTGCTATGTTGTCAAGCGAGTGTTTCAGATAGGCCTGATATGAACACCATTCATCTCATGCTTTCCAGTGATTCATTCACGTTGCCGCGCCCCGGGAAACCTGGACTTCATGGTCGAGCAGCACCTCGGACAACTACCTCTACTTCTGCATTCACCAAGACAAATACTACTAGTACACAAACTGGCGTTACCAGAGCTTCTGCGAGTAGTAGTTTGGTAGAGGATTACTCAAGAAACTCCATGTCCATTTCTTCAATTGATGAAGGCAGGTGAATTGCTTCAGCTGTGCATAGTGTGTAGATATGTTATTGTATTAGAAAGCTACATTACCACTAATTAGTGTTGCTTTTGTTCACATTAATTCTTTTCATTTTTGGGTAATAGGAGTAAGGGTAGCAAAATTTTATCTTTCTAACTTTCTGTTAGATATGTTGTTGTATTTAAGACCAATTGTGTGTCATATAGTTTTGAGAGATTAGAATTTTTTAAAATTTACCTTCAAAAACATCTATCAGTGGTTGAATTACATAAATTTATTTAATAATAAAAATAACACTTTGAAACTAGAACAAATAAGTTACACATTCGCAAACAATTTTCCTGTTTCCCTAACAAATTTTTACACCTAAAGTTTAAATTAAAAATTGTCCTACCCTTTTCTAATTTGCCTCATAAAATTTGGAATTTTAAGTTTTAATCTAAAATCATCAACAAAAGCTCATTCCATTTTTCATCATATTTCATAGTGAAATTAAAATTTCAAAAAATAATAAATAAACAAGAGAAACTAACAAAATTAATGAAGTTCACAGAAGTTTTTTCCCGGCCTGAGAATTTTTTTTTTTCGTTCCCATCGATCAATCAATACTTGAATATAAGGGCATTCAAATCCTACAAATATTAAAAGCGCCATATCCATTAATCAATTCATTTCGTCAAATCAAAAATCTTATAAAAAACAGAATCTAAGACATCACTCAACGTTCTCAACATCAAAAATTTGAATGACTTTCAACTAAATGCATCTAAACGGAATCATATTGCGTAAGGATGTTATGCCTCAGTGATCGGGAACTCAAAGGCAACATCTTTGCCTGAAAGCTTCCTGTAAACTGCAGCGAAACTCTCCAACTTGTACTCGGTGTTATTCTGCTCTTTCGGGTCCAAGAAAACCTGCACTCAGAAGAACCAAAGAGTAAATACCCGTAATAGGTGCTATGATATATAGACCGAGCGTGTAAGAGTGTAAATAAAATGCACACCACCACAAACTAGCCCCTATCTAATTATACATTCTGAGACCCCAAGCATCGCAAGAACATTTGGTGGCGAAGAAACCAAAACCAGGATAAGTAATGGTTTAGTTGAGAATGGAAGGTTTGATTTCTATGAAATCCGAAATAAATATAATATTGGATTTTTATTCATTAGCATCAGTCCTAGTCTCACAAGCGAAGTGAATCCATTACACCCTCTAAACAGTAGATGCAAAAAATAGGATCGTATATTCTGGAGCAATAGAGTAAATAAAATGATCGATGAGAATTCAGTTGTGGTGCATAGAAGTTGCGACAATTACTTAAGAAAATCAATGAAAAAGCATACGACTTACCAAATATAGATGACATTCACAATCTAAATTCCATACTAACTGGACAGATGAAATGAGGAAAAGGGGTATTCTAAGCCATGCATTTACCTTCATGATTTTTGATCCATCAACCCTGTATCTGGTTCGTTTCCCAACAATTTCTGCAGGCAAAACGATATCTTCTAGCATTGCTTCATGCACAGAAGTAAGAGTTCGTGTGCGAGGCCTTTGAGCTGCTGACCCTTTCTTTGGAGGTCTCAGGATTCTTCGGTTAGCAACCAGAATCACATCCTAACAAGGGGTCACAAAGAAAATTAGCACAAGAAAACATAAGGCTTAGACATGACCTACTTTTGTATACACGTCGATCAATCCTTAAATTAGAGAACATAGGGGAAAAAAGGTGGAACATCTTTCTAATTATTGATGTCTAAACTGACTGATACAATATTTGTATTATATCATGACTCAAACATGGTGTAGGACATGACAACTCCTCACACCATACAATCAAATGAAGTCAATGTAGGAAGTATGTCAACACATTCATGTCCCAAGTTAACTAATGATCAAAACTTAAAAAATGATTACGCTTTTGGGAAGTGAAAAGAGAACTAATGCAAAAATGGACCTTCTAGTACCTTTCCACTGAACTTCTTCTCAAGCTCACGGACAAGCCTCAACTGAATCTTACGGAATGCCTTCCTCAATCTAAAGGGCACATAGATAACAACGGCCTTCTTGTTTCCAGCAACATCAACTTGACTGCAACCACAAAGACGTAAATATTAGTATAATGAAAACCAGAATGATTATATCATGATTAATACGTTTTAGAAATAACTCTAAGTCACTTACAGAGCGGAATTAATGTAAAGATCCTTAAGGTCACTTTTCAGCTCCGAATTGGTGTTTTCCAAATCAAAGAGCGCCTGCAGAGACATGCAGTCATCGGAAGTGCCAATAAAGAGGAATGTAAAGGGACGTTAACAATTGAGTAAAAAAAAAACAGAGATTTCTGTTCTCTATGAAGCAAACCTGCGCAACAGTCTCTTCGAACTCGGAAGGTTCGACATCCTTATCCTTGTGGATCTTTTTCAGGGCCGTAAACATCTTAACAAATCTAGCTGAACAAGACAAGACAAGGGGAAAACCCTCAGAGAGCGCCAAACATTCATATTAAGAGGCAACTAAATATTGTGAAAATGGAAATTCAAATTAAAGGATTTGACGACGGAAGTCGAAGATATGAAGAATTTTTAATCATTTTCTAGGCTTTACATTCGAAACACAAGAAATATGAAGAATTTCTTAATCTAAGCCTTCAACCACTAAAAGTCTGAAATTAACGGATTCAATCAGAAAAACAAAAATGATTAACAATGCTGAAGTTAACCGGTAATATATTAACCATCTCCTTCATCCACAGGGCAACTACACTAAGCAATCACGAACCTCGGAGGATTCGGAAAATGAAGTGTGCAAAAGTCAAAAAATCCCTAAAGAATGAAACGAAAACAGAGCATTGAAGACAACTAACAAAGAGAGGGAAAAATGGCGAAATGTTGCAGTGCAGTTAGAGAACCATACTCAACGGCGCTAGAAGGCTGTGATCGGCTACTCAGTGGATGAAAACGTTCAGCCGATGGAGACTAGGGCTTGGAGAAGAAGGGCAGGTTATAAAACAATGAAAGCAAAGGCTGAGATTATTTTTTATTCATTGGACGGATGAGATCAAATGTTTGTAGTAGGTCAGGCCCAAAATACACAACTCTTGGGCTATCATTTACCCAAAGACAAAGCCCAATGGAAAAAGCCCAAATTGGGGCTGCATGAAATTTGGGCTTTTTCCATTGGGCTTGTGAGCTCATTTCGCAGGCCCAACTTTGTCGTCGTGCATGTCCAAATAGACAAATAGGCTGAAAATTTGTTGGTAGTAATTTGCATTTTGGTACTGTTTGCAAATAATTAATAAAATTTAGCATTTTTTTTTTATAAATATTTTAAATATATATACATGAAAACTAGTATTATTATTTATTTTCAAAATATTATATTTAAAATATATAAATTAAATTTAGACCATTAAAAATATACGAGCTAAAATAGAATATTTTAAGGTAATAGAGTGGCAGCTACACCCTAGAGGGGGATCTATCTAGATGGTCTGAAAAATCAACGAAGAGAGAGAAAATCAATCGATCTTTTCCTAAAATAAAATAAAATTAAAATTAAATAATTCAATGTCGAAAGCTACCTTTCAAACTTATGATTCTAATTCCACCACTCCTAAAGTCCTCCACTATGCCAACCTAAAGTATTTTTAAATTTTTAGTCTCACGTGTTAAATACAAAAAATAAGGCTTCGAATCAATCAATTTTGCTGAACGGGTAATCATAATTTTATTCAAATTAAAGGTTTAATTTTTTTTTTATGTTAATTTTGATGTCACTCATTATTATGTTTAGTATCATATATTAATCATATGTTATTAAGATATTAACATAATCTTGTTACTCCTTTTGAATCACAGACCATATTGTAAAAAAAATATTAGAATAATCAAACATTATTTTAATACAACTATATTAAAATTACAATATTCTACAATTGGGGGGTTCTACTTTGGATTAAAATTATGAATCTATGAAGAATTTTTTTGTATGGGTTATCTTAGAGAAAAAGAAAAAGAAACCCTTTTTCTTTTCTTCCTAAAATTGCCATAATTCATCCATACTGGGCACGTAACCGGTAAAATCGGTGTGTGTCCAATTAGTTTCAGCCATGTGGCAGTGGGCAACCGGGTAACCAGAATCCCCCGTCACTGCCGTCGTAGCCCAGTTCATCATCTCTCCTTTGCCATGCTCCTCGTCCCAATAATCATTCACAAACGACCCGTAATTCTCGTAATTTTGAAAACCAGAAGAAGAAGAAGAGGAAGAATTACACGAACTCCCCATCAAATCTCCACCGATTTGCAGAGGCGTCGCCGTCGCCGGAGCTTCAAAACCATACGAACTCTGGGAGACCATCTCTGCTTGAGAAGTACCCGGCAACTCCGACGGTGGCGGCGGCGGCGGCTGCGGCGGCAACGGCGAGGATTGGTTGATTTTTTGAATTAATCTTGGCATCCAATAGTAGCGAATAATCTGCTGAAATGCGTCACTGTCGGTATCCATATTAAGATGTCTAGCTTGTTTTTGAACTCGGGTTCTCCAATAGTTTTTAATTTCATTGTCAGTTCTTCCCGGCAAATGCTGCGCAATCTTCGACCACCTTAAATAAAATCAATCACAAATTTAAGTAAAATTGGAATGAAGATGGTTAGACGAACACGACTCTCCAAAGTAGTATGATATTGGAGCATAAGCTCTTATGGCTTTGCTTTGTGTTTTTTTCAAAATGTCTCGTACCAATAGAGTTAGTATTATGATGAAGAAGAATTTACCTGTTGCCCCATTTAGAATGGAGATCGAGAATCAAGAGCTGTTCTTGGGGCGACAAGTTGCCCCTCTTGACATCTGGCTTGAGATAATTGAGCCACCGGAGTCGGCAACTCTTCCCTGTCCTTCTTAGCCCTGAAAATGGTTACATAAGTGTCAAGATTTGAGGTATAAATAAATAAAAGAAATAGAAGGGGCAAAATAGGTAGTTACCGGAGCGTTTGGCGAGGAGATTCCAGCGGCCTTCGCTGTGAATAGAAATGGAAGTGATGAGGAGGTTGTCTTCTTCGACAGTCCAAGGGCCCCTCCGGAGCTCCTCCTCCTCATTGTTATTGTTATTATTCTCATCTTCAATTTCACTGCAGCTGCTCATGCTTTTTGGAATGCAATAATTTGTTCTCTCTCTCTCTCTCTCTCTCTCTCTCTCTCTCTCTCCACTTTTGAAGCACCCAAACGTGTATATATATATACACATATATATATATATATATACATATACTCTTCAAGGGAGAGAGAATGTTCACACTGGCTTCTACCCACCCAACCAAACTCCATATTTTCTCTTAAATTTGCACATTCAATTATGGGTTTAATTTCTAAATTTTAATCCATAAAAAACATGTTCTGATCTGGTTTTTATATAAAAAAAATTGTTTGTTTATTCATTGCTAAACACATCTGGCTTCAAAGTTTTTCGAATTAAATAGCTGAAAAGAAAAAATACGCTATCATATCTTTATGATTACTCTCATTCGAATAGATCTTGGTTTGTTCATGTACTCATTTTACTCAACTTTATAATTAAAATATTTAAATTAATCTTTTAAATATAGACAATAAGTTCATAAAATTATTGGATTTGAAATTAGATAAAACATAGACAATAAATAGACAATATCATTATATGTATAAATTTGATTATTTGGATTACTAAAAGATATTATAAGGCTTAAAGTAAACAAATATTTTAATTTATTAAAGTTGATTCTGATACTTTATATATCAATATTCCATAAATCTTTTTAAAGCTCAAGGAATTGTTCCATATTGGTAAACAATCTTATGTGATATCAAGATTTATGACATCCCATACAATGTTAGTATCCATTTAAAATAATTATTTATATATTCTATTCCTTTTTCTAGAACTTGGATTTTCTAATGCCATTAAGAATCCACTCATTATATATAACCATTAATCCATATATTACTTTTCAAACCAAGTCTTAGATTTAATAGTAGAAACGACTAGTTTTCCTTTTTTTTTTTCTTTTTATACAAAATTCAAATTGTTTCCGTTCACATTATGTCAAATATATTTTTTAATATTCATAAATTTTAAACATTAACCACCATAAATAAAATAAAATATCTAACTATTCCCCTAAAAATTTAAACTTTTTTCATTTTTAATTATATTTTTTTACCTCGAAATAAATATACGTTAATTATTGCGGAACTATTTAAATTAAAATAATTATTTAGAGAGATTAATGATTATATGAAGAAGGCATATATTTTGGTGCTTGAAAATTTGGAGTGAAGTACTCAAAAGTATGACATATTGGACTGATTCCTGAAAGGAAAAAGACATTTAATCTCTTTGAAAACGAAATGATGTTCAAAATTTTCCACGGACCATTTTTCTTTGTTTTGTTTGGCTATGAAACGTGCTTGACTGAACAAGATATCGTTAACTATGAACCAATAGCTTTAGAACCACGACTTTAAACTACTGTTCTAATTAATGTTTGCTTCTGGGTGGCGGCATTTTCAGCTTCCTTGGAATTCCACAACATACCCTTTAATCCTCTTAGGGAAGTTTCCAAAACATTAACCATAAGCAATGACATCTTTATTTACCTGAGTTAGTAAAGGAATGCATCTCTATTAGTATGAGGCCTTTTGGGAAAGTCGCTATGTTTAAAGTGGACAACATCGTACCATTGTAGAGATTTGTGATTCTTAACACTATCTCTAATGGGCACATTGGAGCGTGTGTTTTTTCAAAGAATTTGGTGCCCAAGGCAAGAAAAGGAAGGGGTTGAAAAGTTTTTTATGGGATTTGTTATTGCAGCTAAGTTTGACTTTCAGCTTTGCCCAGTTGTAAAAAAGAGGGAATGGCTGCAAATTAATGCCTTTGTTATCCCATAGCAACTTTGTGTGCAAACCACCAGCTTTCAAATGGGATACCATCTCAAATTCAAATTCCTTTCCCCTTCTCTCAGTTTTGTTCTTCAATTCTTCCTATCAGATTTGGGTTGAAATTGACATATGGTATTGTCATGTCACTGTTAAATTTAAAAATCTGAACTTTTCTTATCGTTATTTTAGTCTACCGACTATTCAAAGCTTAGTAGATGAGACGCTAATTACTATTCAAATATCAATAGGTATAAATCTTAAAATTAGTTCTTATGGTTAGTTTTGAATTTAAATTTTTTTCTCTGCTACGACTTTCACGAAACGAAAACGGGTGGCATCGTTGTATACTCGACATTTGTTACCCTTGTTTATGTCTTGGAGTACTGTTATGATCGATTTGTCACCTAATCTACTTAAACAACCTAAAAGTTTGGTCCATATCGTTTGGAGAATGAGCCTATACATAGGCATGACTTAGTTAACCATTCTTGCAATTTAGATCAGATTTGAACCGTCACCTCTCTGAAAGCATGATTCTTGCCTCCCTTCTTGGAGTCCATCCAATTTTTGGGTGATCCATTGTTCTCACGTTCAAGTGTGTGATTGCCGTTTAGGTCGGTGTGAGACTTATGCTCATTGCAGTCACTTGTGCCCCGAGATCTAATAATTATGACTCAAAACACAAAACGATCCTTATGACCAAGACGTGGACATTCCCCATGTTGCGATTTTCTCTGCCTAATATCAGTCCTGATTTGCTAAAATTTTCACAGTAAAAGGAAGAAGAAGATGCAGATCAGTGACACCATGTATGAAGAAACTCATAATACACTCATTGTTAGGCTCTAATCAACCACAACGATTCTGAACTCGAAAGAAAAACAGCTTCACGACGTCGTCAATGAACTCGATCGGTATATACAAACTGGAATCAGAAGGATATTCCACATGAAAAAAGAGGTAGAGATTGGTCAAGACAATGAGAAGAAAAGGCATTAAAGATAAAATTAACTACTGAGAAAGAAAAATTAGGAAGCTTGATCAGCGGCGGCCAACATGAATTAAATAAAACGCATAATTAACTTCAACATCATGGCTTAGTGTTTGACAAATGAGATCAGAAGCCCATTGGAGCCTTCTGGTTTTGGTTGGCAGATCAGAAATAAATATGTTTGACCATATTATACTCCTGAAGCACAGGCAGCAGCCTTGCCCTTAGCCTTACCCTTAGCCTTACCCTCCAAATCTTCCTATAAAATATGGTTTCTTACTGATAGCAATAACTGACCTACCCCTTCTACTAAATTTATGATATGGTCACATTTTTACTTTACACTACCTATAGAAAATGACATGTCCAGTCTAAAGCGCACAACTTCTCCATCTAGATGGGTTTAACGTGTTATCTCTAGATTTGTCACGCATCATGTTCACGATATTCGAATCTAGATTTGGAATCTAGATTTGGAATCTAGATTCGGAACTTGATGACTCTATGCAACATGATCATCATACTTGTAACAGCTCAAGTCTACTACTAGCAGATATTGTTCACTTTGACTCGTTACGTATCGCCTTAGTGTTTCGTTCCCATCTCCAATCGATGTGGGATCCGTATTGCTGTCAGCTTCACGGTTCTTAAAACGCGTCTGCTAGGAAGAGGTTTCCACACTCTCATAAGCAATGATTTGTTCCCTCTCCAATGGATCTCCCAATACTTACTTGTCTTGAACTGATTCTATGAGTGACAGCTATACTTTCAAACCAATACGGGTCATTTTAATATATTTTGTCTTCACTCATATACTTCTTAAAAAGATACGTGGTGCACGAAGGTAGATAAAAAAAAGTATACTTTCTTGAGTAGGCATGTATAAATCCTATTACAAAAGTGGAGTTCAGCTAAAAAGAGGCCCTTTTTGAGAGCCAACCCAAACCACAAATGAGTTGAAGCTTCCATAGGCCCACAACCAGAGAAGGGCCTAAGGACCGTACCCGAGAGCATCTTCGGCTCGCACGCGGTTAGTGAAAGGTTTTCACATTCTTATAAAAAAAATGTTTCATTTATCTCTTCAATTGATGTGGAATTTTACATTTTTCAAGCCATTAATTTTCTCGTGAATTTTGACTCTCGTTTAAAAAGGATTCATATTTTTTTAATATTACTTTTGATATTTTATAAACGTCAAAGGCTTGTTTCTATTAGAACTATGTATCTAATAGATAAGCTTAGAATTTTGTACTTTAGTTGCTATTAACACTTAGGTATGACAATGAATCAAGCTATAACTTTCTAATGAAGATGTTGATACTTCTCCCACTTTATTAAATGAAACCACATACCTTAAAAGCTTCAAACTTTATGGGAAGAAAATGATAATCTAACAGAAAACATGTTGTTGGTCAATTAGGAGATCAGATACATTAACATTTCCAAATGTTTCATTTTGGTAATCATCAATGTCGGCCAGGTTCATTTCACATTTGCACAAAACAAAGCATATTAGGAGGGAAGTGCACTACAATATAGTGATTTATACCCTTTCGAAAAGGATGGCTCACCTTATAAATAGTACACTTTCCTATCAATTTCTCTTTAGCATGTATGAAAAGTTGACCTTTATGGTGGTCATGTTCTAAAGGGATCGCACCGATAAGCTCTTTCGGCTTTTCCTTTCAAACTTCTCTTCAAGGTTTTTAAAACGCGTCTGCTATGGAGAGGTCTCCACACCCTTGTATAAAATATGTTTGATGTGGGATCTCACAATTCACCCCTTCAGGGCCCAGCATCCTCACTGACACTCGTTCCCTTCTCCAATCGATGTGGGACTCCTCTACCCCACTTCGAGGCCCAGCATCCTTGCTGGAACATTGCCTCGTGTCCACCCCTCAGGGTTCAGCCTCTTCATTGGCACATCGCCCCCATGTCTAGCTCTAATACCATTTCTAACGTCGAAATCCACCGCTTGCAGATATTGTCCTCTTTAGGCTTTCTCTTTCGAGATTGCCTTCAAAGGTTTTAAAACGCGTCTGCTAAGAAGTAGTTTCCAGTTTCCACACCCTTATATAAAATGCTTCATTCTCCTCTCTGACCGACGTGAGATCTCACACTAGATTTCTGTTCAAATGTCGATATTCTCACTTCCATTTCACTTTGCTGTAATGAAGTTATTTGAGGCTGCAATTTGCTATTCTCAAAACAAGGGCTTGTGTGGATAAGTTAAAGGAATATTGAGAGCAAAGAGCCAAAAGCTTATCATTATTGGATATGCCTTGTGAAATATGGGGTCCATTTTTGGAGGGCCAATGAGACCAGACCCTTAATTTTCATTGTTTTATTACAAAAGCTTAAAATTGAGAATGAGAGAGACTCAATCATACACTAATCCCACACTATAAATAACAGCTTTAGAGCTTCATTATCCAAAAACACAGTTGGGCTTTGGAAGGTTTGGTTTCAAAGATTCCATGGCTGAGTTCACGGCAAACTTCCAGAGCTTAAAGCCTTCACCTTTTCCTCTAATGGACATGGATCCCAACCAAATTCCAAGTCTGAATTTTCTTGACAACATTCCTGTTCTGTTCAACGACAGTTTCTTTGGCAATCAAGTTGCTGTTCCTCCCAGATTCCCGGAAATTTGGGGAGAAAATTTCTGTCAAGCAAATCAGATCACTGCACCTGTTTTTGAGCCTACAAATCCATCTGGAAATGACCTCCATGGAAGCAAGAAAAGAAGGCTTCAAAATGAGGCATCTGAAAGCAGCTCTGGCAACTCAACCCCTCAGACTAAAAATGTATTCAACTCATCCAAAAACCCCTTCTTTTGGCTATATTATTGTCAATCTACAAAACTCTCATTGGGGTGTTCTCATTTTCATGTCTGCAGAACTCTGGAAAAGGAAAGCGGTCGAAAAAGGGCGACGAAAACGACGGAGAGAAACCGAGGGAAGTGGTTCATGTTAGAGCCAAAAGAGGTCAAGCAACAGACAGTCACAGTATAGCAGAAAGGGTAAATTTGCATAAACTTCATGGTCTTTTTCTTGTTCTTTTTCTTTTTGAAATGATACAAACATTGTTCTCCTCAAACAGATAAGAAGAGGAAAAATCAATGAAAGATTGAGATGTTTGCAAGACATTGTCCCTGGATGCTACAAGGTAATGAAAATTGAAGACAACCTTAAATGAAAACAAACACAAGTTTCTTATAACTTCTCTTATGGCATTGTCTTGTACAGACAATGGGAATGGCAGTGATGTTGGATGAGATAATCAATTATGTGCAATCTTTGCAGAATCAAGTTGAGGTAAAGCTGAAAGCAAAACATTTGGAGTTTGAAAAAAAAAAAAAAAAACATAAACAATGTCTTTAATGATCTTGTTTTTCTTTCTTTTGTTCTGTTTTTTTGCAGTTTCTTTCTATGAAACTCACAGCTGCAAGCTCCTATTATGACTTCAACTCAGACTCAGATACTGCAGATAGATTGAAGGTAGATTATAGTCTAAATTACTAAAAAAACGATGAAATTCCACTACGGTTGGAGTGGGGGACAAAACATTTTTTATAAGGGTTTGGAAACTTCTCCCTAGTAAATGCGTTTTAAAACCGTGAGGCTGAGGACGATACATAACGGACTAAAGCGGACAATATCCGTTAGCGGTGGGCTTGGGATATTATAAATGGTATTAGAACCAGACACCGAGCAGTGTACCAGCGAGGACGTTGAGCCTCCAAGGGAGTGGATTGTGAGATCCCACATCAGTTGGAGAGGGGAACGAAATATTCCTTATAAGGGTGTGGAAACCTCTCTTTAGTAGACGCATTTTAAGACCGTGAGGCTGTAACAGGTCAAAACGGACAATATCTATTAGCGGTAGGCTTGAGCTGTTATAAAAACCGTGTCAGCCAGCCATATTCTTTCAAAAGTTGCTGCATTACTCTCGACCTTCTCTAAACGTTCTAAATGATTTCTAGTCCAAGAATCGTTAGAATTCTCAAAAGCTAACCAAACAGCATGATGCTTTAAACTAGTCTTGGCATTGAATAACAGTTTGAATGTGATTAAATTGTGCAGGGAAAGGAAATGAGAGAAGGAAATGGAGGAGTATTGGTTGCATCAACTGAAGATGGTCCCTTTGCCATGAGCTTTGGTTCTTATTCCACAGCAATATGAACAAGCTTAGCTTACAACTTAGCTCCTATATTAATTATTAGTTCCCTTAAGCCAATACTAAACATTGATTTATCCTTGTAATCAACCCCTCTATCATACATCTCACAAATTCCATGGATCTAAATGTAATGGGTTAGTTTTTTGGATCATCAACTCAAAATTTTAATACCTAAAACATTATTTTATTTTCAATCTTACTGTCATTTTCATTACTGAATCCAATAATGGGTTTTGGGTCCGACAGGGCTTTAATTCTTAGTTCCCACATCTTCCAAATTGATTGGACCTGAATAAGATCCTCTGAGTCTTCATATAACAACATGGTTGTTCATGAGTAGCTCTTTCTTCCTTCTTAATCAATTTCTTGCCTAAATTTGATTCACGACTCTCCACAATGGTACGATATTGTTTATTTTGAGCATAAGCTCTCATAGCTTTACTCTGAGATTCTCCAAAACGCTTCATACTAATGAAGATAGTATTTCTCACTTATAGACTCATGATCTCCCTCTCAATAATATTCAACAAAAATAAAATATACTCGAAAATATATATTATTTAGATTAAAATTTGAGAGTAAAAAACAGTATGTATGTTTGTATGATGTCCTGCTCACTTTGGAAAATGTGTGGGTAAAAGTATGAAAATGACAAAATTGAGTGACAAAAATGGAATAAGACATTAGAAGCAAAGTGGGTTGAAGAAAAAATGGGGATTGCGAACGACAAGTCGATTGTGGAAATCCAGTTTGGACAAAAAGCTAAGCCCTTTGGGATACCACATGTCGACAAAAAATAAAATATTATTCATACTTCCAATTTCATAAAGTAAATGATTGTATTATATTAATATAGAAGAGATTTTTTTTTCTCCAGAAATTTCATTGTATGGTTAAAGGGATGGATGCATTGTATCCAATAATAATTGAAGACAGAAACTCCATGTGGTGAAGGAAAAAGTTCATACCCAAACCATTATAATTATATTTTCAACTTATCTTATTGGTCTCTATGTTTCAATTCATTCAAAAAATGTAAATATAATATTATTAATTAACGTCCGGGCCTCCAATGGGTAGGGTTGAATTAAATCAGGTTAACACATTTTTTTTATATCCAATCAATTATTCGAGTTATAAATTTTTTCTGCCTACTCTAATTTAATTATGTACTCAACTCAATCTAACCATCATTTTTAGATTGAATTAATTTGAATTCTTCAAATTTTTTTGTTTTAAATTCAACTAAAATATTAATTTATAAAATATCTATTTATTTTTTCAAACATAGAATATGAAAAGAATTTAATTATCTTGAAATGAATATGAATATATTTATTAAAATTAAAATTTTGATATCCATATTTTAATCTTGGTTAGACCTAAGGTCATAATGGAATATTGCATGATTTTTTTTTAATTTTTTTTTCATAATCATACAGTGTGAGATCCCATATCAATGAGAGAGAGAAACGAGTGTCAACGAATACGCTGAGTCCAAAAAAAGAGATGGGTTGTGAGATCCCACATTAGTTAGATAGGAGAATAAAACATTTTTTATAAGATTGTGGAAACCTGATGTTTTTTAAAAACATTTGATGAATAGTATAAAAGAGAACAATCTTGAGTAGTGATGGACTTGGACTGTTACACATAGATTAAAAACAAGTGGAAATAATGATTAAAAGGTCTAATTCTTGATTGATGGTGTATGTCTCTCTGACGAACAGAACTACACTCTTACCTAAACATGATAAAATTAAACTATCCTTTCGAGTATAAATTCAACTATTTATTATTAATATCTAAGAAAAACAGAGTATGATCTGTAAGCAAACATGCATGAAAAAGGGTTGATGAATGTCTTCCCCACTAAATCTTTCTTCCCTTCTCTTTTTAACTTGGTGTTTTTGGAGTATGCATGAACAAGGAGATAAAGTTCATGCATCCATACCCACACCAAAATCCGACATCACCCATCAACTTTTTCCTTCTTCATTTTGGTTGGTGGCTTGTCATAATCCAATTCAATTTTACTTTATAATCTTGCTTCCCAAATTATATTTTATTTATTCAAATTGAATTTTGTTCGAGTTTTTGATGTTAGGAAAATTATAAAATTAAACAACTTAATTATATATTAATTAAAAAGTTTGTTAAACAAATTATTTTCTACGAGAGAATATAGTATAAGATAATTTTTATTGTTATTCGTCACTGACATTAATTAAGCTATTGTGAGAGACCCATAACGAAATAAGGCAATGATTGGAATGAGTTGTCATTGTTGGTGTGATATTAACTTAAAATCACATCCAATAGAGACATGTTTTCGTATGTCAACACCCCTAACCAATTTATCTAGAAAAAAGCTTTGTTTAATGTCTAAAATTACGGTCTTATCCACTAACTATAAACTATGTTAAGAAGAAAACAATAATAAATTTATAATAGGACGAATATACTTAACTGTGTAACGAAAAGGAGTACGTAAGTATCTCAACCATATAAAAGATTAATAGGGAGACAAGGCGGGTGACGTGGAGCCACGACTCTTCCTTAAAAACCCTCTTGAATTGATTCCAGTGATTCAATAGCTTGAAAACTAAGATGTCTTTCCTACGTGCTAAAGCATTTTTTTTGTCTTGATGTGATTCTCTCGGAGAAAGAGTGAACCCTTGACCTAGTTTGATTTGATTGAGATTTAATATGTATAAAAAATTTAAAATAAAATAATAGATTTTCATATGCAGTAATATATGTGTTGATTGTGTTTTGAACAATAATACATGTGTTAATTATTAAGAATTAAATATGTTATTAGATACATATAAAGAATCAAATGATAAAGTTTAGTGAAATATTTTATTTTATTTTGATGATTCCATTCAACCAACATTGATTTTTTTTTTCTTACTTTTAAAAAAAAAATCGTTTTATTTTTTATTTTTTTAAAGGATCCTAATTTATAAGTGGTGTTATTAGTTTTAATAATAATAAAAGGACTAAATTAATAAAAATATCATTAAAAAATTTTAATTTACATTTTGTCTAAAAAAATACCTCTATTAAAGTTTCAATTATAAACTCTTTAAAAAAAATAATAAAAAAATCTTATCATGAAATTCGTTAATACTGGTTTCAAAAATACCCACCAATTTTTAATTTTTTTTTATTAATACTCTTAATTATTATAAAAAAAAAAAAAAAAAAAAAAAAAAAAAAACTCCAAAAATACCTTTAAATCTTTTTAAAAATTTTTAAAACAACTTTAAACTCTGATTTAAAAAATAAATATACACTTACAACAGTACGACATTTTAAAAAAATATCCATTAACTTTAAAAAAATAACTATAAAAAAAAAATTGGAGATAATTTTTTAGATATGAATGGACGATTTTCCGTTCAAATATTGACACTAAAATTTTCTTTTAAAATTTTAAAAAAATTGGAGGTATTTACTTAAACCCTTTAAAGTTTAAAGATATTTTTAAAACAACAACTCAGTGTGAGAATATTTTTAACGATTTCTATAATGTGAGAATATTTTTTTGATTTTTTTTTAAATGTAAATATATTATGATTTTTAAAAAAAATTTAAGAGTATTATTGCACACTATCTTTATTAATTCAGCTAACGATATCTATTCCTTTTATTATTTTTAATAAAAAAAAATTAATAACAAGCCTAAGGGTACGTACAAGCCTTCCGCTAATGTGGTTAAACAGGCTAAATTTCAAGCCCACGTAGCGTGTTAATTGGGCCACAGTCTTTGACAGAAAACAGGCCCATTTGTAAACCCAACCTTATCATAAAACAAATTAAAATTTTGACATTTTATTTGAATATAAATATTTTATGCGCCAATCATAAAACAAATTAAAAAATTAGCATGTAATAATAATAATATTTTAAAGAACCGTTGTATCATCATTTTTTTTTTGAAGGGTGAGAGTGTAATTTTTCATTGCTTCTATCCTATTCATTCTCACCTTACATACTTTAATAGATGACGGAAATGTTCAAGCATTGAATATTGACTCAATGAATAGTCTTCCTTCATCTATTATAATATTATTATTCTTTTTAATACATGTGCCAAAAAATAAATAATATTGCATCCAAGTTGACATATTCTTATTTTTGTTATAAACAAAAAAAATTTATATTGAATAATTTTATGATTATAATTTCTTATTTCATATTATGTGATCTTTTGGACGAAAAAAAAAATACAGTTATATTTATTTTCAAATATTGATGGTTCATTTTATAAGAAAAGAAGATAAATAATAATTTTAATTTATGTTAAAAAAAACTAGAGCCTACGTGGAATTTACAGTCAACTGCAAAACGTTATTGAACTAAAATGGAGATTAAAAAAAAAAAAAAAAAAAAAAAAAAAAAAAAAAAAAAAANTTTATTTTGTCGCCATTTGATATGGTCAATGATGAAGCTTGAATCAAGAAATACCAAACTTAGCCAAATGATTTATCCAACCAAATTAGACGCATTGGACATTTAATTAAATAAGAAGTCAACCAATCGTGAGCTCCATTAGGGAACATTAAATTATTAAAATGACCTTAACTTCCCATCCCTCCTTCCTGTGAACGAGTCAAGTCTCTCCTCCTCCTACTCCTCCGTCGTCTTTTCCGCCGCCGCCGCTGCCTCCACACTGATCGGGGAAGCGTTGGTTGAAGGCGACGGTGAGGATGGGTATGGAAAAAAAAGATACTTAATTACGGTAGTAAATACTTTTTAAACATATTTATTAAAATTACCCATTTTAAAATTTGATCTGTTCGGGTCAGGAAATCGGTGAGCGTACGCGCGGGAAAACGCGTGGGGCCAACTATATTGACATCCTTGTGGGTCAACTTACCAACTGCCTGCTGGTTGGTTTTTTTTTTTTTTTCTAAAAATTAAAACTTCCAAGAGCTCGACACAAAAATCTGTCGTTGTCACAGTCACGAACTGGATTGACATGTCCTTTCTTCTTCGTCTTCTTGGCTTCCTATTCGAAATTTCCCCATTAGCTTCCCCCACGGGTTCACCCTTTTCAGTTCACATTTTAATTATGAGACCCACTTGATTTTACTTTGTTTTCCTCAAATTCTCGGATTTTGACTTTTCTAAAACTGTGATCTTTCAACTTTTTTCTTGATGCTCTGCAACGGCGGACTTAGAGGAGGTTAGAATTTTTGTGGGAATCGTTCCAAATGAGCAGAGTGGGTGGCCCAAGTGGGCGAAAGAGGGGTTTGTTCAACGGCGAAGGGGCCATGGAGTTCTTCCGCCATTTAATGAGGGAGAAGCCTTTTCTTCCATTTCTGATACCTTTGGTTCTTATTGCTTGGAGTATTGAGAGATGGGTCTTCTCTCTCTCCAATTGGGTTCCTTTGGCTGTTGCTGTGTGGGCCACTTTACAGGTTTGTTTATCTCTTATTTCAACGCTGTTTTTTTGCCACAATTGGAATGTATTTGATTGAATTCTTGAATTTCCTGTTTCTGCCCATATAATGTTCGATGTTTGTTCTTCCGTTCAAAACCTGTGTTTGAGACTTGGAGTTGAGTCAATGCTCAAATATGTCTGCCCATTCATAATCAGAAGACACAAGTTACAATGTAGCAGAAGAAGCTAATTCTACCATTGCAAATATAGCAGCAATTTGATTGAATAAGTCATTGAACTATCTAATTCTTTGTCAAACTTGAAGAATTTACATTGATGTAACACGTTAGTGATTAGACTCTTCAATCATTCTCCCATGTTTTTTTTTTATATTCAATAAAGATTAGTGGTGAAATCTCACATCGGTTGTGTAGGAGAACGAAACATTTTTTATAAGGGTATGGAAACCTCTTCCTAACCATCGTGTTTAAAAACCTTGAGGAGAGGACAATATCTGCTAGTGGTGAGCTTGGGTTGTTACAGACGGTATTAAAGCTAGACACCGGGCGATGTGCCAGCGAGGAGGATGAGCCCCGAAGGGGAGTGGACACAAGGCGGTGTGCCAACAAGGACACTGGCTCCGGAAGGGGGTGGATTGTAAGATCCCACATCGGTTGGGGAGGAGAACGAAACATTCTTTATAAGGGTGTGGAAATCTCTCCCTAACAGACGCGTTTTAAAAACTTTGAGAGGAAGCCCGAAGGGGAAAGTCGAAAGAGGACAATATCTGCTAATGGGCCTGGGGCGTTACATTAGTAACATAATCATGGTGTCGAGTAGATTCATTAATTATTGAAAACTATGGAAAATGTCAGCTATATCTATGAAGTTTTTTTGGTTGATTGATATTCCCAAACGGTGATAAAGCCATCAGCATAGGCCCTTGGTTGATATCCCCATCACTTGGCTCAACATTGTCATGTGGGGGAGATGTTGTCTGGAAAATGGTGTTATGATTATGTCATTGTGTTTGAGCAACGTTAAAGATTCAACGCAATATCATCTTTCTCCTGCAGTATGGGAGTTATGAACGCCAAGTAATTGTTGATGATTTGAACACAAAATGGAGGCGACTTGTAACAAACACTTCGGTACATCTTTGCTCTTTTTTGCTTTCCTCCTCGATGACTGCTTGAGATTTTGAATGTGGTAGCCTAATTTCTTTCCTCCTTTATTCATCACTTAAACAGCCTGAAACACCTCTGGAACCCTGTGCATGGTTGAATAAGCTGTTGATGGAAGTATGGCCAAATTATTTTAATCCAAAACTTTCCTCAAAGTTTTCATCCGCAGTAAATGTGAGTACCCTACTTGTTCTACACATAAAAATTTGAGTATTGACATCATTTGACTTACTTAAAAGTTTCTCTATGCAGAAACGGTTGAAGGACCGAAAGTCGAGGCTTATTGTGAGTACACCTACTTTGGCCATTCCATCTTTTAGATGTTACATACAAAAACATACCCAAATTGCTCAATTTCGTGTAGGAAAACATGGAACTGCTGGAGTTTTCTCTAGGCTCGTGCCCTCCTAGCTTGGGTCTTGGTGGGGTTCGATGGTTAACTTGTGGTGGTGAGGTTGGACTCTCTTTGTTTTTCCATTATGTATAATCATATTTCTAGTTTGGTTGTAGTTTTCTGTGATTAAGACTTGAAATCTGAACATAGTTTTGTGATCGAGTTTTGACAGAGAATCATGCATTTGAATTTCGATTGGGACACAAATGAAATGAGCATTTTGTTGCAAGCCAAACTGGCCAAGCCACTTATGGGAACTGCACGGATTGTCATAAATAGTCTACATATAAAGGGTGATGTACGTATAGTTTCTTTCCCTCTTCCCTCAACTGTGTTCGTTTTAATTTTTCAGCATAAGTAGCACACAAGATCAATTCACCCCCTTCGGGGCTCAGCCTCCTTGCTGACACATCACCTGGTGTCTGGCTCTGATACCATTTGTAACGAACCAAGCCCACCGCCAATAGATATTGTCCTTTTTGGGTTTTCCCTTTGAGTCTTCTCCTCAAGGTTTTTAAAATACGTCTGTTAGGAAGAAGTTTTCACACCCTTATAAAGATTGCTTCGTTCTCCTCCCCAGCCGATGTGGGATCTCACAGATGACATGTGCATTCCGTTTGATTTATTGTTCACGAGTTTTTCCTATGACTTTAGGATGTCTTGGGAGTTTCAGTTGCCACTCCACCATATAAAATCCACAGTCACTCAAAAGTTAGCAATGTCTTAAAATTTCATCTGTTATTTGGATTACCTTTACAGCTTGTGTTGATGCCTATTTTGGATGGGAAGGCAGTTTTATTTTCGTTTGTGACAACTCCTGATGTAAGAATAGGAATTGCTTTTGGAAGTGGTGGAAGCCAATCATTGCCTGCAACAGAGCTCCCTGGTGTTTCCTCCTGGCTGGTATAGTCCTACATCTATCACTGCTACTCCATTTGAGTATCTCAACAATCTGTCCTCTCTTATGCAGGTCAAAATTTTTACAGATACTATGGTTAGGACAATGGTTGAACCACGCAGGCGCTGTTTCTCTTTGCCCCCCGTTGATCTCAGGAAGAAGGCTGTTGGTGGTATCATATATGTGACTGTCATTTCTGCCAGAAAACTGTATCGAAGTAGCTTGAAAGGAAGTCCAACAAGAAGACAACAAAGCCACTCTTCTAATGGCTCATTCGGAGAGCATCTTAATGATAAAGATCTGCAGACATTTGTTGAGGTTGAACTTGAAAAGCTTAGTAGAAAAACAGATGCAAGATCAGGTTCAGACCCTCAGTGGAATGCCACATTCAATATGATCTTACACGAAGATACAGGAACTCTACGGTTTCATCTTTATGAGTATAATCCAAGCCATGTGAAGCATGATTATCTTGCAAGTTGTGAGGTTAAGGTATAAATTACTCAATAATCATACAAACTCGTTTAAGTTATATGTTCTTCGTCATGCTGTGAGATCCCATATCGGTTGGAGAGGGGAACGTAGCATTCCTTATAAGGGTGTAGAAACCTCCCCTAGCATACGTGTTTTAAAAATCTTGAGAGGAAGCCCGAAAGGAAAAAGTCCAAAGGGGACAATATTTGCTAGCGGTGGACTCGAACTGTTACAAATGGTATCTGAGCCAGTCACCAGGCGGTGTGCCCGTGATTAGCTAATTCAAAGTTTGTTCTCTATGAGCAGATGAAATATGCTGCAGACGATTCCACAACATTTTGGGCAATAGGACCAGACTCTAGTGTGATAGCCAGGCATGCTGAGTTTTGTGGAAAAGAAGTTGAAATGGATATTCCATTTGAAGGGGCCTTTTGTGGAGAGGTAAAATCTTTATAGTTTGCTAAGCTGCAGCAGCTGATTCTGTCGTGCTGACATACTATGTAATCCATGTCGTTGCAGCTGTCAGTGAGGCTTGTTTTAAAGGAATGGATGTACTCAGATGGTTCACATAGTTCGAACAGGTACCATGTTAGTCCACAACAATCTCTCTACGGGGCGTCGAGTTTTGTTTCGAGCACGGGAAGAAAGATCAACATCACAGTTGTGGAAGGAAAGGATCTTCCAACAAAAGACAAGAATGGAAAGTGTGATCCATATGTCAAATTGCAGTATGGAAAGGTAGTTTTCTTTCCTTCTAATCTCTCAAATATTTTAAGAGTAATGATGATGTTAACCCTTTGATGATTGTTGTTTATAATTTCAGTCTCTCCAGCGCACAAGAACTGCTCACTCCTTCAATCCATTATGGAATCAGAAGTTTGAATTTGATGAGATCGGTGGTGGTGAGTATCTAAAGTTGAAATGCCTTACTGAAGACATCTTTGGCAATGATAACACTGGGAGTGCAAGGGTTAATCTGGAAGGATTAGTAGAAGGGTCAGTTAGAGATGTATGGATTCCTCTTGAAAAGGTGAATTCTGGAGAATTAAGGCTTCAAATAGAAGCTATCAGAGTGGATGACAATGAAGGATCAAGGGTATGTTTAACAAGCTCATATCTGAATCATATGATACTTCATATCTGAATCATTCCTCCATGTCCCCAGGGATCAAGCTTGGCTCCAACAAATGGTTGGATCGAACTCGTTCTAGTTGAAGCAAGAGACCTTGTTGCTGCTGATCTCAGAGGGACGAGTGATCCTTACGTGAGGGTCCAATATGGGAAGTTGAAGAAAAGAACCAAGGTATCTTTCAAGTTCTAATTTCATCATCAGCCATAAGGTTCTTTTTGAAATTGTTTTAATTATGAATTTTGTTGCAGGTTATGTACAAAACTCTAAGGCCCCAGTGGAATCAGATTCTGGAGTTTCCAGACAATGGCAGCGCTCTGCTGTTACATGTGAAAGACCACAATGCTCTGCTCCCAACGTCAAGCATAGGTGATTGTGTTGTGGAGTATCAAGGGCTGCCTCCAAACCAGATGTTTGACAAATGGATACCACTTCAGGGGGTTAAAAAGGGAGAGATACATATCCAAATCACCAAGAGAGTTCCAGAACTTGATAAGAGATCTAGTTTGGACTCAAAAACCAGTCTGGATTCTGAAATTTCCTTGAACAAAGCTCATCGGATTTCCAGTCAGGTCAGTTGTAAAGAACTTCAAACGTGTTTACGATCCAACTTTTTGTCATGATAGCTTCAAATCTCTTCTTCTTGCAGATGAAACAAATGATGAACAAGTTACAAAGTTTCATTGAAGATAGCAATCTTGAAGGACTTGCGACGGGCATGAGTGAGCTGGAAAGTCTAGAGGATCTGCAAGAGGAGTATATGGCACAGCTTGAAACTGAACAGATGCTTCTAATAAACAAGATCAAGGAACTTGGTCAGGAGTTTCTCAACTCATCCCCTTCCTCAAGTAGAAGATCATTTGGATAATAATCGGATCCATCAGACTTCTCGACCTTACCAGTTTGCTGTACAAATCATGACTCGGCATATGCATTTGGAGATTCTGATACAAGTGTACATGTTATTTAGATTGAGTCCATACATTTTCGTATAGGAATTCTTATTTATTCTGAACAATTGGGCAGAATTCGCTTCATTTGTTAGAGTTTTAATCTTCCAGCGGTAACTGTTAAGCTAACAGCCCACAGAAAGAAAAAGAATAAGAAAAAAGAAAAAAAATGTATGTTGACAATTTAACAATATAGTTCTAAGCATTACAAATTCTTCTCAAATCAAAGTTTCTACATTTTAGTTTGATTTATAAAGTTTGTCTACACTCCGGAAAAAGTTGAAATTGTAATACATCAAATCTGCATAAGTCAAAAAAATACAATAGTAACAAGACTTCCCCTAGCAGCCTAAAAACCATTTTGAGTTAACAAAGGGGGAGGGGAGAAAATCAAGAGAATCCTGCCCGAAGAACATTGTTCATTGCCGCAGTATCTTCTGTAGCTGAAGCACTTGATTCCTTTGCTCTGGAGGCAGGAGATTAATTTGTTCTGGTGTGAGACTCATGACTTGTTGAAGTAACATCTTCTCCATCTCCTGACTCAACTGAACCAAAATCGGGTGAAAAGGGAGGGGAGAGACAAAGGTCAATAACAAAATGAAAAAGAAGAACTTGTCGAAAAAAGAAAGTAATTAGAAAAACTTGTCGTTCAAAACAGAAAAAAGAAAGTAATTAGAAAAGTACCGGTGGTGCAGCACGAGGCTGATTGCCAGGGGCCATCTGACCAAGGACTGATGGTATTGGTGGTGGTCCGGCGAGTTGCTGTGGATGTGTAGGATTTTCTGGAGGGCCAGGCATCCAAGGCCCTCTGTCAGCAGGCTTTGAACTTCCAACTTGATTCATGAATTCTGTACCTAATTTAGAACCTCCAGCCTGAGAGAAATATGCACCAAACGAGACATTAAACAGCTAATACTGTGGTTATTTGACATTGTTTGTAATGGCTTAAATAATTTGGTCTACAAGTAGATGGCATTCTCAAGACCAGTTTGCATACGCAAACCCTGTTGAAAACTTTTGAATAATTAAACAACAAATGCCACTCATACTAAACTTTTGAAGTGTTTGTCCTCCGTAATATCCAAAATGCAGAATACTTACTCGCCTAACACGTACCAAATCCACAAATGGAAACTCAATAGAGAACCGTGCAAGATCAAAGAATATCAAACCCCTTCCTCTTTCTCATTAGATAGGACCTAACAAGACTATCTATGACATCCAAAAGATTAGAAGAGAACAAACATTATGACTGCTACAATAGTTTTCTTTCAGGTAACCCAAGTTCCACCATCTAATGTCTTAAAGGGGTTACGCCAAAAATTAAACGCATAACTGTGTCTACACATGACAAATGCAAACATGAACAATTTCTACCAAGAACTTACAATTTTTCTGGTAAGAAGCCGAACTTTCATGATGAATACAAGGGTGAACAAAAAAGAAGCCCTCGAAAAACAAGCACTAATTATAAAAATGATTCTAATCTAAAAGAACCAGACTGATATCATAGTTACACAAGGGTATAGTGAACTAGTTATGCCGAAAATTAAAAGCATAACTGTGTCTATATCAGACAAATGCAAACACGAACAATTTCTACCAAAAACCTATAACTTTTTTTTGGAAGGAAACCAAACTTTCACGAAAAATACAAAGGTGAACAAAAAAGAAGTCCTAAAAAACACACATTAACTATAAAAATGACTCTAGTCCAAAAGAACACGACCAATATCATAATTACATAATGTTCTAGTGAACTAAGTCTAAATGGAACAATTAAACCTCACCAACTCCTAAACCTATTCTCTAGAATTCTCCATATCCCTAAAAATCCTACCATTACACTCCAACCAATTACCCGACAAAATGGCAAAGAAGCTTGCTTGCCACACCACTATACCCTTCTCGCTAAAAGGGGAGTGCAAAACCACCTCCCCCAAACCTATTCCAAGCCCCAATAACCCCAAAAGAACTCCACCACCAAACTGCCATTCCCACAGCAAATTCCACATGTATGGCTTACTAAATGAATAATATTATAAATGTTGAAAACAATAAATATTCCATAGATAGACATATTTACTATACAATATTTTCCAGGATAAACACATTGTAATCAAGTAAAAAAGAAAAAAGAAAAAAAAGTACCTGATACATTGATTGAGGGGGTGGCTGACTAGGGAGTGCCGACTGTCCTGGGGGAAATGAGTTTCCCATGCCAGGAGGGAGTTTGGTACCTGACTAGAACATTTAAAAAATAGATTAGAGAGGTTGAGAAATCATTTTCACTTGGAGATTTGTGTACTGTAAATCCAAAAGAGAATTTTAGCTTGAAAACTAAAACTCCGACTTACATGAAATATGGGCTGAGAAACATGCTGTGGGATGCCAGGAGGTTGGTAATTCATATTGTGGCCCATTTGAGGGGGGTAGTGCTGATGGAAATTTGGACCCGTAGGTGCTCTGGAATGTGAGGGCAATGGTGCCGGTGGAGGCAGGTGGGGAATCTCAGCTGTTTGTAATGGCTGCTGCAGCTGGATGGAAGCAGTTGAAATCTGGGGTTGATGAAGTAGAGGTGGCTGAGCAGCAGAGGGAAGAATTGGAGGTACATTTGGAATTTGAGAGGGTTGTGGCGCAGAATTGGGATTTGCCTGGGGCATATCAAATCCCTTGGGATGCTGTGGTGTCTGTAGGGGAATCAGAGGTGCTGACCGGGGCTGAATGTTAGTGGTAGGAAGAGTAGTTGATGAGACGGGCATTGATGGTTGGTTCTGATATTGTTTTCTAGGAGGGGCCAAAGGTGGTGTACTTGTCTGTTCTTGCAAATTTATTTGAGCAGCTGATGTTTGAGTAGGCTGAATATTTGATTGTTGAGTTGTGTGAGTTGATGGTTGAGAATGCTGTGAGGCAGAAGGATGAACGCTTGGAATCTAAACAGAAGAATAACTTAGATGTATACCTATAAGCTGATTGAAAATGCAGAAAAAAGAAAAAGAAAAATAGTAGAATAACAATGGCACGCTACCTGAGGCGGTCGTACCATTCCAAGCATGATCTGCGCCTGGTAGATAAAACAGTAGAATCAATAATACTTTCAGTAATCAAAAGAGGAATTAAAGGTAAAACCTCTAAATGTGCTGATTAACAAGTAAAAAGGGTCCAGACTATTAACCACATAACTCAGTGTACCCTAGAGCATAAATTAATATTATAAATAACATTTGCAGTCACGCCTAGTTGTTAAAAATGATTCTGAACAAACAAATGCCTACACAATCTAGTGCTCAAACTTGACGCTTGTAGTAGGCCATACAAACATTTGACAGTCAATGCTGTCTCCAAGGGGGTAATAAGAAGAAAACTCGTGCTCCAGACTACTTTCGTCGTCTTCAAGAATACACGTCCTTGAATGCAATTGGGAAAGATAGAGAGATGCTAAAAAACTTGCTTGATTTCACCCAGAATAGATAAATCCATTCCTTCAAGAATATGACCCACCAACAGGTTTACTTCAAAAGATATTAAAATTAATCCTCGCAAGAGATTATACAAGTGTGCACATTACTAAAACACATTCAATTTCCTCGAAGCACTAGCGATTATTCAAAATCCGGTTCACGTACAGCCCTATTTGTTAAAACTTGGCCAAGAGAAGATTAACTGGCTAGCTCTAAATGGTAAATGAAATGAACTTTTCTCAAGACACGAAAAACCTAAAAATTGAAACCTGGAAAAGAGCTTTGGTCAATAGCGGGTTTTGGATAAGGATTTGTTTCGCCTGCTGCTGGTTCTGTTCGATCAGTGTCTGCATAATAATAAACAGTGCAGTAATCATTCCTCCGATATCCGGACATTGCTCAGAGACAAAGATCGAACTCAGAAAGCGGACGAAGAGGGGGGACAGACCAATATAGATTCCGACAGCGAGAGAAAAGATAAGTACCTTCATTTGAGACATGATTTCATATAGTTGGTTCTTCGACATTCCCGCGATGCTCTCCGGCAGACCGGTGCCGGTAACTTGCTTTCCAGCCATGTTCTACGTTCCAACGCCAATTGGGACTGAGATTGTTCCTTCGCAATTTCTCGCCAACAGCGCAGCGAAACTTGGTTCGTATGTAGTTAATGGGCGTTTCTCTGAAGACCCAGCGTAGCGTTTGCTCGTCTGGAAGTTTAGAGATTCCCTCAGGCTCGGGCGACAGAAAATTGCAGAAATTTTCTATTATGTTCTTTTCGTTGAAAAAAGAAAAACATTCGGCCCAAAATATTGGGCTTTTGGAGGATTTTCATGGCCCAATTAATTGGGCTTCTTGAGGAACAATAATGGGCCGAGTTTAAATCTTAACTAATGTTCATTTCATAAAAATAAAACATTCGGCCCAATACATTGGGCTTTCTGACAACAAAAATGGGCTGAGTTTAAATGTAACTATTATGTTCTTTTCATAAAATAGAAAAAAACATTAGGCCCAATACTTCGGCATTTTTAAGGATCAATAATGGGCCGATTTTAAATCTAACTATTTGTTATTTTCATTAAAATATTTGGCCCAATGGGCTCTTTGAGGACCAAGATTGGGCCCAAAATCAGAAGTCCATTGAACCAAGCCCATTTGTTAGGAAGCTACAAGGAATATGGGGCGTTGTGCTCCCGTGTAGGTGCGAGAGAGCGATCCTGAGAACTGAGAGCAGGCAAAGAGAAGAGGTGGAAAAAAACTATGGGGAGGAAGAAGACAGTCGAATTCGATGAATCTCCGCCGGATGATTTCGATCCGGAGCATCCGTATAAGGATCCAGTGGCGATGCTGGAGATGAGGGAACACATTGTGAGAGAGAAGTGGATCGAAATAGAAAAGGCGAAGATACTGAGGGAAAAGCTCAGATGGTGCTACCGTATTGAAGGGGTCAACCACCTTCAGAAATGCCGCCACCTTGTTCAACAATACCTCGATTCCACTCGCGGCATCGGCTGGGGCAAGGATGGACGCCACCCATCCCTTCATGGTTCTCTCTTTTCGTCTTAATTTCTGTTTAATTTCTGAGAAATATTATCATTTCTGCAATCTTTGGTTGAAAATGGAGATACTTCGAGTCGCTGATGGTTGGCTGTGATTGGGTGATGCTCATAAGTGGAAATATGCTCCGTTTTGGAAGTATTGTTTTCTGAAATATCGTTGGTTTATAAATCCGTGGATATATACTTTTCGAAATTAATCTGATTCATGTCAACCTTTTTAATTTGGTGCTCGCTGGCTAGATTATTCTTCTTTTATTTTCTTCGGGTTTCCTATGCAATTTCAATGACCGAGTAAATGTGACTCTCCCTCCTTTATGATCATCTGATGCTGTTTCTTCTTGTTTTTTTGTTAGGTCCTAAAGTGGAGTCGGTGGAATCGGAGTGAATCTCTGGGAGGAATAACGGTGAGTTCGAATGTTCGCAAGTTTTTCTGGCTAATTTTAGTACTTGATCATACCGATAATCAAACCTTTTTTAGTCAGTGCTTGAATAAATTAAGAGTGTATATTAGCTTGAGTTAATAAACAAGCTCTATGCTTTATTTCGTCTACTGCTTTGAGGTGTGTAAAGAAGCATTAACTCAGATCAGTGGTTAATAATTTCACTTAGTTTTCTATTTCTCTGTTGAGTGAGAACTTTGTAGGAATGTACAGCAAGCTTTCCTAAAACATTTCTGACTGGTGGCTTGTTTTTTAGAACGATTGAAATTGCTAACATGTCACTCGTTCACAGTTCTTTTAAGTGATGTAGGAGAAACGATAACAACATTAAGTGGGGTGTTATTGAAGCTGAAGGTAACTCTAGGGGTGTGTCACTCAGTGGGTTCCTCGTAATTTGTTGTCCTTAGAAGTTGTGTGAGTTGGGGATATCGTCATTCTATGGGATCTTCCTAATTTTTTGTCCTTAGAAGTGGTGTGAGCTGCTTCTCCTGATTTGTATAGTTTTGTTCAAGTTCACAATTAGTTGGAACTGGATCCCCCTCTTGTGAGTGGTAACTTCTCTTGGTCCAATCTTTGTGCTTTACTGGTATGACATATTCTTTTATTGTCAAGAGAGTGGCTGGATATTTTTCAAGGACATCAAAAAATATTTTTAGTTGTAGTATTTTGGACCATTGGCCTATTCTTTTCAACGTTAGGGTTGCTGAGTGGGGTCTTTAGCTGTTCATTTTTTTCAAAATAGAGTTATCAATGACAACCTAAATGAAACCTACATATGTTTGGTCTCAAAGAAATTGGATGTTTGCACTTTTGCAGACTTTTTCCCCTAAGTCTTACAATCGAACTGTATAAAATCATAGCAAAGGTGCTATCAGAATGTCTTAAAAAGGTTCTCCCTCTCACAATTAATGGATGGCCTTAGTCGCCTACTCACAAAGATCGAAGACGAAGGGCAGATAAACGGCTTTTAGATTAGCACTTAGGCTTCATAATCAACCACCTTCAGTTCCCGGGCACAATCCTCTTTTTAGATTTGTTGGATATCTCTTCCATAAAAAACATGCTCAAGACAATAAAAACCTTCAGAAGAATCTCTGAACAAAATATCAATCTCCAAAAGATAGATTATGGGCATCATATGTTAGCACAAAAATTATTGAAGAATTAACCAACAAATCATAAAAAAGAAAAGGGGAATGGCCGAATATGTATCTACAATTACCCCCAAAAGAAAACCACAAATCCTTTTCCTTTTGGAAGACTTGTAGAAAAAATAGAAAGAAGGTTATCAATATGATCATCATTATGTTTTACTACAAAAGGGGAAGACTCACCCTAATACAAGCCACACTATCCAATCTCTCCACTTACTACACGTCTCTATTTGAAATGCCACAAAAAGTGCTATGGGTATAGAAAGATTACTTAGAAACTATCTATGGGAAGGATGACACACACCTTATTTGATAGACCTTGTTTGATAGAATATCATAAACTTCCCAGCAGAAAAAGGACTTGGTTTATTTTCAATGAATAACAAAGCTCTACTCGCAAAATGGATATGGAGATCCATCACAAAAAAAATTTGTGGAGAAAACTTATATTTCAAATTGGTGTTCATTATGCTATTGAGACAGTGAAACACAAAGGCACTTATTTATGCTACACACATATGCTCAGAATTTCTAGACAAAGATTCTCAATATCTTCGGATGACATCTCATATTTCTTAGGGAGGTCAAAGATTTATTGGACATGACTTAGTTGTACCATCCTTTCAATAATGCAAAAACTCTACTATGAAAAAAATTCATCATGGCTTTCTTTTGGAATATGTGGAAGAAAGAAATCAAAGAATTTTCACAAAAGAGACGCAAACTTATATAAAACTCTTCGATAATGTTGTTTATCAAGCTATATCTTGGTGTAAATTGTCTAATATTTTCGCTTCCTACAGTTGTACCTTCCTCATTCTGTAAATTTTAAACATCAATGAAATTGTCTCTTATAAAAAAATATATGGATATAGATATAGATATATTTGTTTTTTTCCTACCATCTCAAATAAAAGTTCTATTTTGTTAGCTTCTTATCATCCAATTATTCTGTTACACCACTTGTCTTCATATATTAAAAACTATTTATATTTTTCTAATGTTCGCCTAAAAAAATTATTTAGTGTGCCTCAAGCTTTAAAAAAACATTGGGTTGTTGCTAATCAATTGCCCTTAGGTGGTTCGGCGTTGTAAATTTCACTCCTGAATAGCCTGTCTAAAAGGGAAGTCAACAATCCATCCTCCATACGTTGTGTTCCCCTCTTTGTCCAGATTTGAATGCTTGTTGTATTTGGACTCTTGTGTCCCCGGGGTGCTCTTGATAATCTCTCTTTCTGTATTTGGTTGTCTGAAGTTCTCCTTGACCATTTTTTTCTTGATAATCTCTCTTTCTGGATTTGCTTATCTGGTTTCTCCTGGACCATTTTTTTCTTGTTTGGTTAGCATTACTACCTAGGAAGTTATCTAGAGTTCCTCGTGTGTCCTTCATTTATGAGCGAAGATTTATTTATATCCTGTTAAGATGTCATTTTTTGCGAAGATTTGGGATAAGCAGAGGATGTCATGATGGAGGGAGGAGTGTTGGAATCCACCTATTTGTCATGAAGGGGAAAGCCTCTCTTTTGAATTCACCCATTCATGAAGGAAGGGTTTTGGTAAAGAAAATGAAGCCCGACACACTGAAAATAATCTAAATATTCAATACACAATTTTTAGTAACTGCCCTCTATTTTTATTCTCAAACAATTGGGGGCCTCTTATTATAGTTTTATTATTTTTCTTGTTTGGGCTCCCTTTTCCTTTCAGCCTTATTAGTCTTGTGTAGCTTGGTCTTTCTTTGTTCAGAGGGAAAACAGATTATTCAATTAAAAGAAAGAAAAAACAGAAAATGGATAATGGATAATAAAGAAAAACTATGAACTTGAACTAGGCTGGAGTTTGGTCTTGCTGGAAAGAGTGATATAGCTACCTTTCCACTATAGTCTGAACTAAGTATATATTAGAACTGAATGGATGTTTCTTTTAATAATCAAACCAAATTTTATTGGGACAAAAAGTACAAAAAGGGCCACAACCCAACTATGAAAGGGACTACGAACAAAAAATTGCAAAAAAGAGCCCCAGCCTCTGAAGACTTGAAAATTCTTTGTTTCTTTCCTACCAAAAATTTCATAGAATAACAAATTAGCCAGCCTGCCACAACAAATAGCTTGTATCCTAAAAAGTAGTGCCTAAGATAACTTCATCATTGCACGACCTGAATTTATAACTTAAGAGCCTGCCAACTACAATGTCACGCCTTACTAGAACAATGGCAAAGCCGTAAAAGATGGTTTGAATCTTCCAAAGTACACCTAATACACTAGAGGACCAAAGAGAGAAAAAAAAAAAAAAAAAAAAAAAAAAAAAAAAAAAAAAAAAAAAAAAAAAAAAA
>NC_036657.1:637061-663018 GCF_002806865.2 Cucurbita pepo subsp. pepo | reverse complement strand
AAAAAGAGAAGATTCTTTTGTTGAAGTTAACGAAAATATTCCTCCTAAATCAGCCAGAAAACAGCCTAATTTCTTCAGGATCTTCAATTTCCAAAACTTGGAGAACAAAGGGTGGAGAGAAGAAATGAGAGAAGAAATGAGGGAAGAAAATATTGGATGTCCAAAGTCTTGCAGGAAGAATAACACAGGGCTGAACAGAGAGACCCTTCGGATTACAACATATGAAGGATAACTGAATGCTAATTTGTACTTCCTAGTCATGTGGCTGATGCCTTTGGTGGTTCTTGCTTGTCATTATTTGTTATTCCGAGATGAAGATACAGGTTTTCGCATCTCTTGCAGGTGAACAAAATGGCTTGCAGGAAAATGTTCGGATGGCTTGCCTCCTTGTGATCTGTTTTATTATCAGGGCCTCATCAGCTGCAGTTTTTTTTATCATTATTACTTTCTTTCTTGTTTCAAAAAAGGAATATGCATGGATCACACACAGTGCCATGGGCAATTGATTTACGTTAGGTTTCTTGTTATTGCCTGCAATTGCCAATTACTTGGACATCGGAAAAACACCCAAATAATCAAAACATCTGCCACTGCATGCTTCTGTTCAACTTTGTATTTGTTCTGTTAAACAATGGTTTCATCTGGTTGCCAGTTTTAGATATCATCGGAAGTGATGCTCCTAAAGTCTAGCAGAAGACTTCATGGTCGATTCATTGAGTTTGTATAATTGTATTTAAGGTATATTTAGTATGCCTTCTAGTTTAAGCACTTTAAAGTCATTTTTGAATAAATCATTTCTCAACAGTTTCTTCAATAAATTAATCCAATTTCAGAAGTACTATACATTGATTAGGATTCCTCGCTAAAGTGATTTTGATCATTTGTGCACAAGTATTTTAAATCTTTATTTATGAGCTCAGATTTTAGATAGGATCCACGGATTGCTTCTTACCCAAAACCCTTCCTTTTAGATTTGTTCGAAGCTCGATCCTTTCGTCAATGGCCTTTATCTCCCATACTGTTGCCTCCTTTTTTTATTATTCTAAAGTTTCACCCATTCAATAGCGTAATTTCCGGGTTAGTATAATAAGTTTGATTGATTAGACGGCCTAATCTGTTGGTTTATGAGTTTATTGGTGATTATTATTGCAACAGATGGACAGTGATTTATTTGATGGTGTTCATGCTTTTAAGGGATTAAATTCCTGTAGATAAGATAGAATAATATAGGTATGTGTAGTTTTTATTATTATTATTATTTTGTGGGTTTTGTCGTTTTCCTAGTTTTGTNTATGGCCTTTTCTGATTCCCATTCCATTTTCAAAAAGGGAGAAAATAAAGGAAAAACATGAATAATTTGAATAATATCTCTGCAACGTAACAGAATTGAATTTTAAGATTTGGAATTTGAACAAAGTGACGATGTATTGAGAATATGCATCTCATTTGTGAAAGCCCTAATAATTAAATTTCAGTTATCATTATTTTTTTTATGTTTAGTTCAGAGTTTTTCAGAATTTACGAACCAGTTTTAGCTTATAGATTTTAGAATTCAGATCCAACGTTTATTCTTGAGCAACTTTATCGTGGTAGTTTCATTGAATAATTTTTTCACTTTAAACCTATGTTACGGTAAAACTTTGCTCCTATTTCGCAATTTCGCTCCGCTACCATGGGAATCGCTTTTGCTTTTTTTTCCTAAGATGTTTCAGTTCGCCATGTTGTCTCTTGCCAGCCCATGGATTTAGAAGCCGTTTGAAAGGTTGACCTATTCGGGAATCTCCAGATCTACGCTTATTTTCAAGTCCCCGAATCTTTTTTTACAAATCTCTTAGAACTTTTGGATCAAACTACTAACCTTCAAACATGATTCAAATGATGAATTCATGAATCATTCCTAAACTCTTGTGAGAGATTAGTAATGAAAAAGAGCTCTCATGGTATGATATGTGTAGTGTTATTTTGATCTTAGGATTGTTCTTCCCTTTCCTCCCAACTTCCCCCATAAGCCCTTTCTGCCAACATCTTGAGCTGGTAAGCTATGATGCTCTGTGATCAATTTATTCCATTTTCATCCAATGACTTTTATTGTGTTAACATACAATATCATATCATACTATTTAATTGCTAGCTTCCCATATGATAAAAATGGTTGAACACTAAAGCATGCCAAAGTTTAAATTATATTGATAGTTGGAATCTTTTTATTATATCATCAATTATAATTCATGAGATAGGTAAGCTTTAATGAAGGATAGAATCTTGTTGTTAGGGTGTCCTATCACCTTTTGTAATACTACTTTCTAAAAATACAAATTTAAAGGAGGGAAAAGGTTTACAAACATGCATTAAACTTTATTTTTCATTTATGCACGTAATAATCTCGGGTAGTTTGTTCGCTAATAAATATAATTCTCTTTGAACTTTTCCTCTTGGATTTTCGCTCAAGTTGAGAGATTTCCACGTCTTTATAAGGAATGTTTATTTTTCCTTTTCACGAACTTCATATAACATCTCTACTTTCAGTATTTTGATTTCTAACTTTTAACGCTTATTTTCACACCATTTCCATTTCAAAAGTAACATATTCGGTGAAAATTTACGCTTGACAAACTCAGTAGAATATAAAATGTCACGTGATAATATTTACGCAGTGAATTTCTTACTTAAAAAAGAATCGTGATCGTGAGTTGACTCTTTTTAATTAATTACAATTATCAAGCTAATTAGTTATTAATAAGATTCTCAAATGAAATTGACGGAAAAAAGACAAACATGTAGCAATCAATTTAATAAATATGTAGGTCAACAAATGAATAATGTATATTAATGATTACCGTAAACAAAAAAAAAAAAAAACAAAACAAAACAAAAAAAAAAAAAAAAAAATCAGAAAGAATGAGCTGCTATTTTCAATTCCACTGGCGTTGAAGGATTTTTCAGAAAATATACTAAATTTATGATTATTATTATTATTCTAACTCAGGTTTTAAAGCCATGTGACAAGACAAGAGATCTTTGACTTTTTTTCCAACATACAAAGACTGAAGTCAAACGTAAATTTCACTCTAAGCCCTTGGAAATAAAAAGAATTATTATTATTATTTGCTAAAATGCCCCCACTTTATTGTGAAATTCAACTTTAAACTTGAATGGAAAAAGGAAATATTCTTTTTAATGAGCAAAGAAAAGTACATATAACCACCACCCTCAAATAATGCAAATATTGCTTCCTCATCAAGCCACCCAGCCAGCCACCCAGCCATCCATCCATCCATCCTCTGCCGCTGTTCCACCGCCATTATCCTTCTCCATACATCACTAACTTCCCCGACAAGCCACACAAAAACCACACAAATATGTCACCTTTCTTACTTTCAACTTGCCTTTTACATTATAACCTTAATTAATCTCCCCGTTTTATCAAAAGTCTTCGCTCGCATTTAGGTAACGCTGTCTCTCGTCCCGTTGACTTCGAGGTCTATTCATTGAATTGACTTTCCTGAATTTTTTCTTTTAAGTTCGATCCCTCTTTTTCCAAAAGTTGATGTACGGGGCCTCCATTTTTGTCAAAGGATCCGACTTCCCCTCGCTATTCCATCTTTTGTGCTCCCTTCCCTCGCCAATCCTACGCTCCCCAGCACAAACCTACTTTGCTTCACGCCGATGACATTTGCACCCGACATTTGAGTATCGAGAAAGAGGCTCATTAGCCACTCCACCACCAATCTTTCTTCAAGGTCGAGCCTAACTAGGTGAACCTAATGATCTGCGAGAAGCTGTTAAATGACCTCTAATGCGACTATCTTAACCCCGCCCCGCTCACTTATTTCATGATTTACGAGTTTCAAATGTTTGAAAACTTGTTAGGCAAGTAAGTCTGTCCCTGTGTTGTCCATGCGTTTCATGGTCAAATTAACGTGTTTTTCACTTTACATAGCCGTCCTTACCTCGCTGTCTGTATCTTCCCCATAAGGCTTTGGCAAACACATGCCATAAAGAACAAAACAGGGGACAAAATCAGGGACTGTCTGTCTGTATGTTACAAAACACAAATATATGCAGAGAAACAGGCAAAACTTGCATTCAAATTAATCATATAGCTTAGCAATACAAATGAGAGTTGAAAAAAACAATCTTGGACGGCTCTAAAGCCCAGACAAAAACCCAAGAATTCTCTCCCTCTTCCGTACATTTATCACAGATTGCACCTTCACAATGCTTTTATTTGCTGTGCTTTTAACACTACTATCTCCTCTTCTACCTGCAAAACTTATATGCACGATATACTCAACGTCTCGTCGAACCATGAAAACTCCTTGTCGAATTCTATCTCCATTGGAGGAAGATCGAGCGCCCCGAGACTGTTTTCAATGTTGTATAGAGTACAATCCTCTACATAGTTCATATCGTTATATAACCGATCAAAATCGCTGCAGATCAACGCATTGTCGTCGAAAACTTGAAAATCCAATTCCCGCGAATCAAATGGAAGTATTGGCATCGGCATCTCGTCCAGGATGTCTGAAATGGACGGCTCGTCTTTATAGATGGATTCCAGCATGTCTTCTACTCCATCTAGCATAACCATACATTCATTAGTGATTGAATGTTCTTCCATGGTTTGATCCACATTGAATTGTTTTACACTCTTGAGTCCATTGCTGCATGAGCTTCCAGTAGACAGATCAAGAACAGATGATGGTGAAGGATGCGAAAACATAGACATAGTTTCTTTAGATTCAGCGGTGTCGACAACGAGTGATCTGATCTTCTTCTCTCCGCCGAGCTCACTGTTGTTCTTCTCCATGGTTTGCATACTTTCGAACTCGTGCTTCTTTGTCTGATAAGCAATAGCAGCTTCTTCTGCAGTGTTGTAAGTACCGAGCCACAATCTTCGTCGATGAATAGGATCTCGAATCTCGGCTGCATATTTCCCCCATTTTCTTCGTCGAACGCCTTTATACATCGACGACGATCGCTGTGTTTTTCCACTGCTTTCTTTTACATCAGTCTTGGTTTTGAATTTTGCAGCATCAGCATCAGCATCAGCATCAGCATTTTGTTTGTGTGAGGCCTCCTTGGATGGCTTACGGCTGATACCTGGAAAGGGTATCTCCCAAACTATGTTTTTAGCGTTTTGATTGAAATGTTCATCTTCTTCACTTGAGTAGTCGGTAGCATCAGGATCGTGTAACAGGACACGGATTTTCCTCACGGAATTGGATTTTTCTTGTTTTGGTTGCTTCATTTTCTTATCATCATTACCATATATATCTCGGCTTACGAACTGCCTTCGGAATCCGCCCATTTTGGGGTTCAATTCTTTAACTATAATGAATGAATAAACGAAGCCAAAGCTTGTTCTACGAATGAAACTTTGAGGGGCTGAAAAGTTTTAGGCGAGATCTTTAATGTCGATGAAAACCCACAACCCTGAAACAAAAATGAACCAAAATTGAGCAGAGAATATGATATCTGATAAAAGCTTGAAATCACTTCACTTCAGAACAAGACCAGAAAAAAGAGGGTTTTATAAGAACAGCCATAGACCCATAAGAAAATGGAGTTTCAGGGATTAAACTCCAAAAATAAACGAGAAATATGCAGAACCCACATACCAATTTGATGTTGATTGCATGAAAAAGGATCGAAGACTGTGATTTTGTTGAGAGTCAAATTGCATGTGAAGGGTGAAGAACAGAGACGAACAAGAAAAGCAGAGGTGCTTCAACGCTCCAGAGGACAGATGAAGCTCAAAAGACATAAATCCCTCCGCCAAACCCCTTTTGTGAAGAGAAAAAGAATCGACACACAAGCTACGAAACAAGAATCAAAGGAAATGGGTCAGAATGATGAGGTGAAAATCATAGAAATATCAAAAAAAATCCCACGAAATACACAATCAATAGCCAAAAAAGTTCAAAAAAACAGAGAAGATTCAGTTCCCAATAGCTTCCATAACCAAGAAATCAAGTTTTAATGGAAGAAAGCAAGAGAAAAAAAAGGGGGATTTGAGAGGACTCACTGAAGGCGTCAGAGAGTATTCTGGTTTGAGGGGTGTGTGTGGGCTTTGGTTGGAGGTGATTCTGTTGTAAATGATTTAGCCTCCAACACACAGCCTTTTCCCTCAAACTCTGCCCTCCCCCCTCTGTGTCTCTCTCAATCTCTGTGCGGACGGACGAAATGTGAGTGTGAAACAACGCATTTTAAGCTGAGCTAAAGGAGCCTCCTCCCCCTCGCGTGCCGCTTCTTGGGCCATCTGTCCACCCAATCCACTCTTCACCTCCGTTCCCCAGTCAAGCCTTCGTCTATTATTACGTCTTTTCTTTTTTTTTTTTTTTTTTTTTTTTTTTTTTTNAGGTGGGCCCTTGCCAAATATCAATGGCATTTTAGTCATTTCATACACTATTTCAAACACAGTATTACACCACGAGACCTTAAAACTTTCTATAAAATCAAATCAAATACTCAAAATCTCACTCGCCCACCATACAATTTTAAATTCTTCACACAATTTCCTAATATACCCTTTTCATCTTTTTCTTTTCTTTTTTCACCCCATTATTCCTTCATTTTACACATTCTAACCCATGCTTTTTGAATGATATACCTATGAACACAATCGGTATGTTTTTGTGTATCGCAACGTTATTCTATTATACGTCCACCTCTATTAGCTCTTTAATTTGACGGCTTTTTATTATCACTTATATTCGAATACGACTCGTATTATTCGAGTCACTGCCATATTCAAGTGTCACATGCTCCACCAACTTTTTTTCTTGGGTCACCCACCCACTGACCACGTCGTATCATAAGAGCTTTTACTTTTATACTATTTAAAACACGTTGAAGTCTAAAACTTGGATCCCAAGTATAACACAAGAACCATATTAAGTCAACCTATAAAATTGTTGTTTATGATAATACCCTTTATACACGATGATAATATTCACGTCATCTTAAAAACATAGAATATTCTGCATTTAAATTTATTAATTAATAAAATGAAAATAGAACCAATGGGATTTAATTGTATAACGATAAAATATAAAATTTTATTCGTCCTCATCCAGCTTGATAGTGATTTAATTGTAGTTTTTCAATTTTTAATATAAAAAAATGATTCCTCGTATTTTAAAAAATATTTCATATTAAAGCTTTATTGTGTAATAATTTTATTTTATTTAATAACTTTTTTTTTAATATGTATTTTATTTTAGGAAAAAAATAATTTATTTTGTCAGTCAAATGCAGTCACTTATGAAGAATTTATTGGAAATAAATTAAATGGTCACATTATTGCAAAATCTAACAAAGTAAAGATTCAATCTTTAGCTTGAATTAGAAAAAATCAAAGGGAACTATAAAATTCAATGCAAATCAGTAATAATTGAGAGGTAATATAATTAAATACTTATATGGTTGAATAATTGCATTTATTTATTTATTTTTCTTTCCAAAATTAATTTCTTTTTTTACTCAAATTTTATTCTTACACTTTTTTTTTTATATATATATAAAAAATAAAAAGAAAAACAGTGGGCAAACCCATCATCAATTACGCATAATAATAATAATAATAATAATAATTTAAAAAAATATATATTATTTGAATTTAAAATTGGGGAAAATAAATGTAAAAGATAAAATTGGTTGATTAAGCTGAATTTATGCAATTAAGATAAACGAGAATACCAAATATAAGTTTGACTATGGGAATTTAATGCAAAAAGGTCAAAGCATTTATCTAGAAGAATAATTTATCGTAATGAAAATGATTATAAAAATTTACTGTCCATTTATTCATAGGTTTGACTAAAATTTCAAAATATTAAGACTTTTTGTAACATAAAAGTACAAAAATAATGGTGGGAGCGTCTACAATTTGTAGAATACCCACAAAATTACAGCTAAATTGCCTTACATTCCACCACATCACGACAAAAATCTCCCTCAATTACCATCAAAACCTCGACTTCTTCTCAAATATGCCTCTCTTTTGTTATTCCATCTATGGCAACCAATTTACTTCACATTTAATGCCTTTTTTTTTTTTTATTTCTTTTTTAATTCCCAAATATCTCACCTACCTCCGCAATTGTATCATCTCGTTCTCTTTTAGTATAAACCCGTTCGACTTTACTTTTCGTTTCATTTAAAATGTCTCGTATCAATACACATAATACTATATGTACTATTAGTTTGAGTGGTGGTAGTTTTTTTGGAACGTTATTATTTATAGAAATATAATATCGGTTACGTTAAGCTACATTAGATTGAGTTCGTTATTGTACTATTAATAACGTTTAACGCATACAAACTAATGATTGAAACGTCATATCAATGATAGGCAAGTTACGTATCTTAAATACTTTTCTTTTTCAATTTCGGTAAACGACAATTTTTATGTACTACTGACACGTCAATGTTATATGTGGCCAATTGAATTATATCGAAAAAAAAAATTAATCTAAAATGGATAAAAGTGACCATAATATTGATTTAGGGTTAGATATGGAATAAAATGTTTTTGGGACCTAAAAAATTGGGGGAAACACTATAGTAGTCAAAAGCAAGAGGCAAATGGCCTTTCAAGTCTCATAATAAAAGATCCTACTTTTTTTTTTTTTCCTTATTATTATTTAAAAAAAAAAAAAACATTCTTTTATTTGTCATAATTGTCTCCAAAATTGTCGTATTGGAGAGAGAAACGAGTGCGAGCGGTTGGAGACAAGAACAAAACATTCCTCTGACACAAGAATATCGGCTAGCGGTAGACTTGAGCGGTTACACATCACCTCCAGGATGAATTTGTTTAATACCATTTTTAAAATATATATTTAAGTTTCTAAATAGTAAAATTTTGGGGGAAAATAGAATTTATAGAGAAAAAGAAAGGGAGAGATATAAAACGCTAAGCCTTACCCAATGGACTGGACTCATAAATGGGCTTTTCAGCCCAACTTGAAGTAAAATCTCGGTCCAATTCACAATTCACGTCCGGGCTATTCATCCCAAAGCCCTTTAATAACAGATGGGCCCAAATAATGAGTCCAGGCCCAATTAAAATATTTGTTCCATGTCGGCCCACTACCCGATATCTACGGGAGTATTTTAATTAACAATATGTTCGGAAATGGATATTAATTAAAATTCAGAAAAAAAGAAAAAAGTAAAGATGATAATATTGACCAATAAGATAGACAAACGTGGGTATTGTCGAGTGGACTTGTTAGTGAAGTAGTTATACCAATACCATACCATAATTGATAATAAAGTATATAAATATAATTTAAAATAAAGTACTATTTACCAATAATTGTTTTTCACCTTTTTTATATTTTAAATTATCAACCATAAAATTGATAGCTTGTGATAGCCTTTTCCACCTAACATATAATTTTATTCATGGGACCATTCTGTTAGTGTGGGATCAGGTAATTATTATTTTTAATTATTTCTCAAATTTATTCTAATCATAATTCCTCAATTTATAGTCCACATACTCTAAAAATTAATTCAAATTAGCTTTAAATCCCATTTTAATCTCTCAATTAAAAACCCATTTTAAAAATTAAAAACAAATATATATATATAATTAAAAATTTAGAGATTAAAATGAAATTAAATGAAAAATTGAAGGAGTAAAATGTAATTGAGGTCGTTTGGGGAAATTTTCGAGGAAATTACGTATTGGGACACCGAAATTTCGCTGGTTTAAATAAAGCGACCAAGGGATATGCCCATACATGTAGTGCACTAAAGAATAATCAATGAAACAAACCCCCAGGCGTCAACTACGGCATGCCCTACTTCACGCGCCAAATCCAGCCGTAGAATTCCTTACAAGCACCGGCCATCGCCGCAAGTACGTCGTTGTTTCTTGTTAAGCGCGTGAGGGGAATGACAAGTAGGTGTTGTGGGCAAAAATTTCCATGGATGACGTGAACCAAATGACGTCATACCTGAGATTCGAAGTTTTTAATCCAACGGTGGAGAACGAAGAGAGCAGCAATATAACTGATTTAAGAAGGTAGATAATTGGGCACAAAAGAAAATGACCTCTCCTACAAATCTCCGACACTGAATTCAAAGATTTTGTTCTGAGAGCTGAAGAGACCTGATCTGATCTGATCTGATCGGCGCGTGGAAATGGAGAGAGAGAAGAGGAAGAAAATGTCGCCGGGAGAGAAAGAGACGAAGAGGAGCAAGAAGACGAGGAAGGAAGAGAGAGAGGAGACGGAGATGGAGGAGCCGACGACGGAGGAGGTGGAGGAATTCTATGCCATTTTGAGGAGGATGGATGTGGCTTTACGGTACTTGAAAGGGAAGAGGGTAGTGGAAAGAAGAACGACGGCGGAGACGGCGGTGGTTTGCACCGGAGAGGGCCAGGAAATTCAGGAACTGAATTTGAATGAAGTGCCCGCTGATTCTACTAATTAATTTTGGTTACACCCACCGGAATTTGGGACCAACACGTCCCTTACTTGTTTCGTTCCTTCATCTTATGCTTAATTCCTAATCCACTTACTGTAATCTTAATCCTAAAATCATATTTTAAATAAATAACCTAAATTTCATGTTTTTATTCCTTCAAAATTAAATGATAAATGAAATAAGTTAGACGAACACAGACTCTCCACAATAGTACACGATATTGTCCACTTTGATCATAAACTCTCATTGAGCTTCTCCAAAAGACCTCACACGAATGGAGAGAGTATTCTTTGTTTATAAACCCATGATCATTCCTAAACTAGCCGAGGTAAAACTTTCATCATCCAACAAAATTTAATAAAAGATTTTAGAACCCCATATCTATATCTAAGCCATGAATTTGAAGGTTACGTTCGGATCAAATATGAAAAGAATAAACTCATGGACACAAGTGAATTAGTTGCAGTAACGTAACAAATCCAAGACAACTTTGTGTAGCCCACTAAGAATTATAGTAAGGTAAAGTGATTTTACACTGCTAAATAGTGCATGTTTAGTGCCACAATCATACTCTTGCAGGAACAGTGATGGTGTGATTCTTGTTTTAACCTAGCAAACAAGCTTGCCCACATTATTATTTTTCAACTTGTCGTGAGTGAAGTACGTCTATTTCACTTAGCTTCCACAAAAGAATGTCAATTTCTCGTAAAAAAAAATTGGGAGATTAAGGAACGGAAGACCATTCCGTATTCTCTAGATTAAAATGGACAAAAAGAACCTATTAGATTTTAGCCGTGTTTGAATTCGTCCGACATAGTACTGTTTAAAACAAGAATCAATTTACTTTTTAATTGAAAGTTAGGCATTAACATTATTTTCTTATTTTCTTATTCAAACTTAAATCCCAAAACTTATATTAAAAAAAGACTTCAAATCCCACGGTTGCAGTCAAGAATTTTTCCACCATTTAAATTTAAATAAAAGAAGCAACTTGTAATTATTATTATTTATTATTATTATTATTATTTGGAAGAACTTGAACCAATATTCCATAAACTATAGACAGCCAATTATTTAATTTTTTTTAATGTCAATAATTTCTCGTAACCTTATAACATACGTTGACTACGAGCGATGTTTATTGAATAGTCAAATATATATAATTTTGTTTAAATTAAAGAAACTATTGACTACAAGGTTTAAGTCAAGCTCCAAATGGGAATGGTCAACTCAAATCAATCCTGATGAAATTAGAAAGGGTATTATGGTCAAAATGCCATGTGATCTTTACAAAGGACTAATTAATCTATAAAGGCAGCCGATCAAATAAAATAATAAAAAAAAAGGAAATGCCATTAAAAAATAATAATATTGTGGACCGTATAAAGCAAGGAAAAGAAACAAATGGGTCAAAATTAAAAAAAAAAAAATTATTTCTCAACACATTTTCCATTATTAATATAATATACAAAAGTTAAATTACAAATTTAACCTTATCTAAATAAGATAATTTAAATAATAATAATAATAATAAGGGAGATTAAGTCCACAAAAGACTAATTCATAAGTCGCATATTGCAACTAAATTCGAAATTTGGGGCTTTGAAAATGTCTTTCATATTCCCCAAGTGGGAGTGTTGGATTATTTTTTGTTTCAAATGGTTGGTTATAGTAAGGATTTTAAATATTATTTTTAGGTATTTTATCATATGATAAATGGATGTGTGTTAACTTTTTTATTAATTCAATTAATTTAAAAAATAGTACATATTCAAGGATAAATATGTAAAATACTAATTTAGGAACTAAATGAAAATAAAAATTAAAAAAAAAAAAAAAGTAAATATGTAACCTTAATTATAATATTTAAAAATGAAACAAAGAGTATAATTTAAGGGCTTTTATTTTTGTTGTTCTCCCTATGTTTAATCTTTGCCATACCTATATTTTTTCCTCATGAATGTGTTTTTTCTTTTTAAAACGTGTTTCAGAATTAAAAAAATAAAAATAAAAAGTAGTGGTTGAGGAATAAATCGTCAACACATGGAATTCAATATTTGCTTTTCTACCGAACTTTTTATTTATTTATTTATTTATTTATTTATTTTGTAATGAATTTCTTATTCACCTAATTATAATTTGGTTCGCAATAAAATTAATATTAAAAAGAAAACATAAAATTAAATTTACATTTTTCTCCTTGGCTTTATATAAATTTAAACTACTAATATAGTTTTAAATTAACAATTATCGATATTTTTGTAAAGAAATTACTTTTTTTTAGAGGATTAAGATAAGAAAAAGGGATAAGATAAGAGAATCTTTAAATTCTTCATTTCAATGAAAAGAGATGCCAAATTTTGTTTCTTTTAAATCGTATTTATTTATTAAAAAATAGATGCGTTTGAATGTTGCATAAAATAAAATTACGAAAATTTATACTTAAAACAATCGATATCTTATTATTATAGAGAAATGTGATCGATTTTTTTAATTTTAATATTTTATTAAAAAAATTCTAAAATAGCGGTGGAAACGAAGTAATGGCTAAAAAATAATAATAAAATTCTAAAAATTTAAATCTTTTTTTTTTTTTAAATTTAAAAATTTGTTTTAATGAAAACGGGTGGTTTTATATATGATAATTAAGAAAATAAATATAGTATTAGAAGATGGGATAGATGTGGCATTTTATGAAAGTTGCGTAATCCACGAGATAAGTGAGACGCCTGCTTTAATTATTTGAAAATGACATCCGTGGAAAATCTTGTGTCATTTTTTTTAATTTTTTTTTCTAATATAATTATATTCTCCCCAATTATCCACGCCACAATAATATTTTCTTTTATAAATACAAATAACAAAAATATAATTACTTATCAATCACGTATCCAATAATTAATTATAAATTTTACATTAAAAGATGAAATTTATTATTTATGCTATTTATAATAATATATGATTATTTATAACACCGTCTATTAGGAAAATGTTTTTATCCTTAATATTTCGTTTCACTTTCAGATGGGAGATTCTCACACAATTAAAATTAGAAATTTATTTCACGCCATAATTATATTAAAAAAAAAAGAAGTGGGATTTTTTTATTCTTTTTCGTGAAGCTTCGTGTTATTTTCTGGGTACACAAATTATGCATAATCGTGGCATAAATATAAATTTACACGTCAACCTTTTAACCACGTTTTAAAAAAATTATTTTTGAGAAAATTAATTTGTTTTTATTATGAAAATCTCGATCTTTCTTTAAATTTATTTACAAGAAAATAAACTAAAGCTATAGATTCATGTACCTCCTCGTCCAATTTGGATTAGCTCACCATCTAACTCCTAAAATATTATAACTACAATAATGCTATACATATATGATCCAAGAAATAAACTTTATATATATATATATATCAAATTATTAAGTAGGGTGACGTGTAAAATATATTTAAACAATTTCTAATTTCTTCTCTTTTGTTTTGTTCTGTTGTGGGTATTTAAATTATTATTAAATATTTTTGCATTTATTTTTATTTGATAAAGTCCTGTTTTAATGTGATTTAATTTTATTTATTTATTTTATGTTGGTTTCATTCTAACATTTGTTAAATAAATACTTTACTTTATTTATTTTTTAAAATATTAGTAAAAAATAGATAATAAAACATAAAAATGTATATATATAAAATTAGAATTTACCAAGTTAATTTTGAGGATGTATGTTTTAATTAAACCTAAAAAATTATCCTTCTAAAATCTTAAATTACCCACACTTGTCCTTAGGTTTTAAATATATTAATTTTCACGTAATATTCAATTAATTAGTAGTTAATGTTCATGCCTTAGTCCGAAAGACATATCACATCACTTTAACAAAATTAAATTGATGCAAACATTAAGATAATTTTTTTTTCTTAATTTAAAATAAAAAATAAAATATTAAAAGCTTAATACTTCAAACTTCAAAATTTCAATAATACTCTTAATTTTTTTTAAAAAAATATAAACAATACACTTAAACTTAAAAAATAAAAATAAAAATAAAAATACCTAAAATATTCCTAAAATTAATTTCAGAGAGAAAAGTTAACATTTTATTTAAAAATATTCTTAAATTTTGAAAAAAGTTTAAAAATTAATTTTAAAATTAAAGAAAAAAAAAAAGAGAGAGAGAGAGGAAAGCGACAAAATCCAGGATTCGAAAATGTAAAGGACGTGTAGGATAAAATAAAAATATCTGAGAGGGGTTGGGTTGTGGGTCGTGTCATAAAGCCCAACACAGAACATGATGGACGCGCGTCACGTGACGGTGCCTTCACCTCACCGCTACCACGTGATCCCTCACACCCAACCTGTCAGTTTTCCTCTCCTTTTCCCTTTTTTGTAGAATTTAATAAATGAAGAAATAAGGGCCCACAGATTAATCCCCCGCCGGAAGATCCGGCCTGGTAGTTTGGTAAGGCGGTTTGTTGGAAATTGGCGACGGTGCCGTGTGGAGGGCAGTGAGGGCGGAGTAGAACCACGTGGCAAGAAGCGTATGATGTGGCACCGTGCATGTAGCAGCGCCTACTTATTCCTCCTCCACCTCCATCTCAAACCGCTTTGGGATCCGCTAAACTGCTTCTCGCCACAGTACTTCTCCCCTTGCTCCGCCATTCCGCCCCCACACTAATCATTGCTCTTTTTCTATTTCCACAATTTTTTTTTTTTTTGTCATTTTTTAAAATTACGTGTACTTTTAATTTCATGTATTAAAAGACATGGTTGGCTAATTCTTTTTCAAAAAAACCGAAAATAAATTTATTATTTGTTAATTGTATTTTAATTAATAAAATAAATTAAAAAAATAATAAAAGATGGCTAAATTGTATGCATGATGTGTACCTCTGATACAACCTTTCCTACTATCTACCTTTATTTATTACCTAATAATATCAAAGAAAATATACAAATCCAGTTGACTTAGTGCGGTAGTGTGTAAATCGTGATGACCAGGAGAATAAATGTGAGCCGTTGGATTATAATAAATTCTAGGGCCCACCTACCATTTACTTGTCCACAACATTGCCGTTCACGGCTGGGGAAGTGTGGCACGGCATTCCAACGGAAGATAACGATCGTTACCATTATTATTTTTTTATAAGGCGCGTAATTGGTTCCCGTCAACGGCATCCGTTTGTTAAGAGTATTTTTTTTAAAAATATCCGAGTATAATTAATTACTTACTTTAAATCTTCTTGAATACTTTTCAGATTATTTTGTAATTGTAAAATATGGTGCATGCCTGACGCGAAAGCACCTTATTTATTTATTTATTTATTTATTTCCGGTTTCTTTTATTTATTATTCTGTTTACAGCCCCTATTTTCGTTTTAACATGACACTTGTACGTAAACCATATTTGACACGTCATTAGATAATTATTTAATTTGAAATAAAAAATTGAGGAGATTGAAGCCAAAATAAAGAATGGTGTAATGGAATTGCAAAGGTCGGGTGGAGCATTGAAGGGGCGGTGCGTAGTCCGGTTCAACGCCGAGCCCAACGATGGAATTATTTTGTTTAAAAGAAAAACGTAAATGAACTGAAAAAAAAAAAAGAAAAAAAAAAAAGGCGAAATTCAATGCCAAGTCTGTGGGCCCCGGAGCGGACTTCAAAATTTGATTCAAATATAGTTAAATGAGAAAGCAAAACCAAATATAAATAAAAAAATAAATAGAAAAAGAGGAGGAGAATCATTAAAAACAAAGACAGTGGATAAAATTGGAAAAAGAAAAAAAAAAAAGGGAAAGAAAAGTGGAAGAAGAGGACTGAGAATGAGGTTTCTAAACCCTCTCTTTATCCGCCACGTGTCTTTGTCTCTTTCTTCCCCATCAAACCCTACCTTTCAAATTCCAATGCCCCCATTTCCCCTCTTTTTAAACCTCCCTCGCTTCTCCTCTCCTTCACACACCACTCCCTTCTCTATCTCTTTTTCCATGGAAAATTGCACCGATAACAAAAGGCGACTTCTCAGCGAGTTCGAGGACTCACTAGCCGACTCGGCCGAGTCCAAGCTCAGACGACTTGACTCATCGGATTTCACTTCTCTCAATCCATGCACCAAGGGGAACTGGAATGTTGTTCAAGATTTAGAATCCGTCGCTGATTTCACCATTAATCTGTCGGAATCTCACGACATTCAAGATGACTTACTCAACATCCTTGAAGATTCCGACGTCGTACTAGAGCGTGATGAGAGTATTGAAGGTCTTCAACTTGACTCCTTCATTAGAAGCTTCGAGGAGGAGATTCAAGCACTACCTTCGGTCAAAACGCCGTCTCATCAGAATGAGACTCCTCAGGTCGAGCTTGGTTATCTTTACGGCGCGTCCGATGATGAGCTTGGTCTGCCGCCGACGGGAGGTTTGAGTACTGATGGGAAGAGGATGGAGGCTATTGATTTTATGCCTGCTGCTTCTTCTCCTCCTGGTGTATTTGAGTTGGATGGGAACGTAGGGTTTGAAGATGAGTTTCCGTGTTACGACTTGTTCGAGATTGGAATGGGGTTCTCCTCCGGCGCGGCGGAGGAGAATGGGTTGGGCGGGGAGTTCGTTGCATTGGGCGGTTTGTTTGATTATTCGGACGTGCCGTTTCGACCGGAGTCATTGTCGGCTTTGTAGAGACGGTTTCGAGTGGGGGTCGTGGTTTTGAGTGTCTTTTTAGTGTTTGGTCGGACGACGTCGTTTCAAGTTTTTAGGTTGTAAATTTGAAAGAACTAAAACACTAATTTTACAATAGAAATGCCAAATTTCAGAAAATAATTATCTTTTGTTTTTCTTTAATGTAGCGTTTTTTATTTTTACCGCGGTAAAATATAAATCCTGTTAACCTGTCGGTACTATTATTCTCTCTCTTGTTTTTTATCTTTATCGATTGGCAAGGGTAGTTTGGGAAATCAACAGAATTTTAATATTTAACTAAATCAAAATATCTTTAACAAAATTAATTTTATTTAAATTTTAAGATTCCTAAATTTTCAATCTCACATTTGTAGTTTATTTACTCGAAACGGATTTTAAAAGTTTTTACGTAATAAATCTATATAATGAATTTAATATTATAATACATATGTATTTAAATAAAATATGACTATAGAAGTGACGTCAATATTGAGGCCAGCAAAACTTCATTTTAAAATATTAAACCATATTTTATCATTATATTCTTGATTTTTTTTTCCATTCTAAAAGTCCAACCTAGAATAGCACACTTTTAACTAATTGTAGTTAAAATTTTATTTACAGGACACTTTTAACTAATCGTAGTTAATTGAACTACGGCCTCAGTTTAGGTATATGTATTTATATATATATTATACTAGTTTAGGTATATGTATTTATATATATATTAAGTATATGTATTTATATATATTAACTAATTGTAGTTAAAATTTAACTACGGCCTCAGTTTAGGTATATGTATTTATATATATAAGAGGTAGAATTCAAATACATTTGCAAAAAAAGTTGAGCTATCTTCGAAAAAAATGAAGTCTCTAATCATGTTATGTTTAATCGTGTTGGTTGCTTTGAGGAACAATATGATGGGGTTTTGTTTTGCAGAATCTAAGCTACAATTACCGATGTGTTTGGCAGAATCTAAGCTACAATTACCGTTCGTGAAATGGAAAGTGAATATTTTAAACGAAATGACTGCTTCAACTCTAAATGTTCATTACAAGTCAAAAGATGACGATCTAGGTGAGCACGTACTCCGCGTTGGAGATAATTACAACTGGAGTTTTAAAGAAAATTTTTGGATTACTACGTTGTTTTGGTGCCGTTTTAGCAGCAAATATGGACAAGTTAGTGGTGATGTTTTTTGGACAGCCAAATGGGATTGGTTTAATGAACAATGTGCTCATCATAATTGCACTTGGACATGTCGAGACCAAGGTATTTACATGTATTTTGAATCTCTCAAAGCCTTCCGATTAATGTATAATTGGAATAATGCCTTCGAGTTAATGTAATAAATAATTTTATAAATAAAAACGTTCCTTATCTTTTCTAAGGTTAAAGGTTCAATTCTATACAAATTTGATNTCATAAATAAAAACGCTCCTTATCTTTTCTAAGGTTAAAGGTTCAATTCTATACAAATTTGATTTTCAAAACTTTAAAATTTCAATAATGCCCTCAAACTAATTAGATTGGATAGGATAGCCCTAGCATCGAGGCACTATCATGGATGCGTTGATAGAAACTTTCTGGTGATGCTATGTATATGACGGCGGTAAAAGTCACACGTGTCAATGACTCCAACATGGCGCCAACAAACATGTACAAATCTACGACGCGAAGCTTACGAGAGTTATTTTTGGTTGGGGGACCACATCATTTGTAAATATGGTACAAGGTTATCCTCTTCAGAGAGGTACAACAAAATTTCATCTAAATGTCATATCATATCTTAGATTCAAACTAATAATACAATACATTAGTAACAGTCCCACTAGACATTATATATACATTTAAATAAACAAGGTAACAAAGTTATGGTGACATTCCATTTGGTAAAGTGGGTTCTTATTATCTCATTCATAGTCGTTTACAAATTTGAAATTTCAATCAATAAATAGAGCATATGCAGTACGTTTAAAAACTCATTGAATGAGCGGTTTACAATTTTGGAATTCATTATTTAGTTTAAGGTTTTAATGAAATAGAAGGCATNAAAGAAATCTAAAATAAATTCTGAGTATTTTACCTAAATTTGTTGTACATAAATAATGAATGGTGGACATTTAAACTTTACATGGATATTAATAATCATAAATTGTTGAACGTAGAACTGAAAGGAACCAATAAAATACATAATCCGTTACTAAAGGAGATAGCAGCTAAGGAGTGCTCTAAATAGGTGAGAAAATTAAGGTGAAACATGCCATTATAGCAACTCAATTTGGGTATATATATAAAACAAAACAAAGAAGGGTTTCGTCAAAAAGGGGATAAAAAAGCGACCAAACTCCATAGAAAATGGAGTCTGTAAACACATTATGTTTCATTTTATTGTTGGGTTTGGGATCAAACATGCTTATGAAGCCATGTTTTGCAGAACCTGCAGAATCCAAGGTACAGCTTCCATTTTCTCGATGGCAAGTGACCATTTATAATCATATGGAGTCAACTTTGATGGTTCACTGCAAATCAAAGGACAACGATTTGGGCAGGCATGACATCAAGAAAGGGGATAACTACTTCTTGAAGTTCAAAGAAAATATTTGGCAAACCACACAGTTTTGGTGCCATTTTAGCAGCAAATATGGACAGGTTACTGGTGATGTTTTCTGGCCGGAAGAAGGAAGCCGGCTTAGCGATGAATGTAAGGATCATAACTGTGTTTGGTCTGCTCAAGACGGTGGGATTTTCTTATTGCGTGGTTCTATCAATTCCTATCAGCTAGCCTACCCTTGGAAGAAATGATGTGAATCCCACTTTTATTTCCAGTCATTTCAACCCAAACTAATAATGAAATTATAATGAAATTTATAATTCTTTACATAATTTCTTCCTCTTTCAAATTTGTGTCTAATCTTCGCACATTGAAAATGATTCTTAAAGTCGCATCATCTTCAAGTTTAGTGCAAGGAAGAATAAAATACATTCAGAATCTTAACAACAAGGTATGATGCTAAGGAAAACAAGACTTTGACCTTTGTTTGAGCTTTCTACTTTGTCTACGTTTGTTAAATTTGGCTTTGTCGAGGTTTGAATTTGTGTAGTTCAGTTATCGCTTGATGAAGGATCGAACTATTGATCTTTAGAAAGATAATAATTGGTGCCTTGAGACATTGGCTATGGTCGGATGGACAAAGGTTTATAAGATTATGCTGCCTTAACTTGGGATAAGTTAGAACACTTAGCAAAGGAAGTTCGATTACACAACTCTAAAGATTTGGAATATTCCTTCATATAAAGCAAAAGACAGATGTTTTCTAAATGGTTGCTGCCATGGCTTGCTCTGCTGAACCTTTAATGTATTTTTGAAGGAGAAGCATAGACTTATGGTGTGGAAAAGAATAATGGCTTTCTGGCTAAAGAATGGATACCTTCTTTTTCTCCATAGAAAAAACATGAAGGGAGAAGCAAAGCTAAAAAAGCCAAGAATAATGAACAACCAACGCACCACAATGCGGAATCAGGTTCCAAATATTAATAGCAATAATGTTGTTGTTGTTATTCAATGTTTTGATATTCTCTCGCCAATCAATACCATCGTTAAACCCAGATTTTGAAGTCCATCCCTTTCAAGTTTTGGGAGAAACCCATCAGTTTTTCTCTCTGTCTCTGTGTTTAAGCATCATAGTGGCTTAGATTCCAGGAGAAAGGTTCTGTTTTTCTTTTGTCAGTGATTTAATGACTGGAAAGGCAAGTTCAATCTTACCAACTTTTTCCATTCTTCTTCTTCATTGACAATATTGAACTGTTTTCCCTTGACAACTATGGCAGTTTTTCTGGATGGTTTTGAGGATTCACATGGACTGTAATGGATGTTACAGGAAAGTAAGAAGAGCTCTTCTCAGTATAAAAGGTGAAATCTCTCTCTTTTTATCTCTTTTTCTCTAGAGAAATTAATATGGCTGACTATTTTCTCTCTGTCTCTCTTCAATGGATTCTATTCGGTATCTTATGACATGTAAATCCTTGTCTTCTTGCTAGAGTTGGAGGACCATTTGATAGAACAAAAGCAGTGCAGGGTAAGCGTTTGTGGAAAGTTTAGCCCTCAAGATATAGCAATCAAAATAAGGAAGAAGACCAACCGCAGAGTAGAGATATTGGAGATTCAGGAGTGTGATACCTTCACTGAAAACAATGATATCCAAGGACCCTTCATCATCAATGCCTGGAAATGCCAATCCAACTATGACCAAGCTGAAATTTGTTGTAAGCATGAAGGTAACAAAGAAGAAAAGGAAGAATTAGCTTCGTCTATAACATAAACTGTTCTTCATCTTTCATATTATTTTGCCATTTTTATGTGTCACACATGCAAATTCCTTCATAAAACCATATGCATTTAGTTGTTTACCAGTCGAATAACATATAGTTGATCATGTAAGAATTAAGCAGTCCAGTGCTTATAGACGTTATTTGGAAAACTTACTATTTTATTCACAAATGAGCAATTCATATTCATAGACAGAACAATCTAGGGATGCCATGTAACAACGACTACGTAGTTTATGTGTAGACTGACAGTGTATCAAAAGAGTGGGAGGCGTTTCATTCTTCTCGGATTGTGACAGTCGGATGAAGTCCATCCAATCCTGTTATTCACGTTGTCGTAAACGACCAACTTCCCACGCAATGCGTTGTCTGAAAGATAAAACCATGAAGTATAAATTTGAATTCAGGAAAGGTTAAAATGATGCTTGAGTTGATTTTCTCAGTTATGTCAAACAGACTCTTGCAATGTTGAAAACTCAATGGGTTCATGAGGTAGCATACATAAATTCATACAAATTCTTGAACTTTCTAAACTGTTTTTACCTCCAAGAATGGTTGTGGACCCATCATGTACCTGGCTTCCATCAAGAATTCCCAAGCATACATTTCCTTCTTTCTGCAGAACATGGAGTCGTTACTCCACAATATTTATAAACATGCATATAACAGCAGGAGAAATATGTCTACTATATATTTTTTTTTTATAGGAAATAAATAGACTTACATTGATGACTAAATAATTCTCTGGAGGAATCTCAAGTTTTGTGGACACAATCCAAAATCTGCTCTCGAACTGAAGCGTTAAAGGCTTGAAGAACCGCTTGACATCTTTAACAGATCTGCAGGCGTTCACACAAAATTTAGATTCTAGCAATAGTGGAGAGATAAGGAAATGTGTTATTCTCCCAAGAATTTATGTCTTTTTAAGCTAGAAACTTCCAATTTTTCCTTTATTTCTCCTCCTATCTAATTGTTCATCAAGGTGTTTTAGAAACAGAAGAAAATAAGCAAAGTTTTCAAGTACAAGGAATCCATATTGATGAAGTAATTGATCAGTCATACGTAAAGATGTAAGAGAAAATTTGAAGAACTAAATGCTATCCATGTCAATTACGCAATCTTACTCTATCGAAGAATGTCGTCATATCTGTCTTATACCTGATAGATGATTCAGTTCTCCAACAAATGATATCTGATGAATCTTGAACAATAAGCCCAAACGCTGAGAGTTCTTCAAGCTGCAGAGGAATGGAGGTTCTTAATCATCAGATAATTTTTTTTTTTCGCAGAAACGAGAAGGAAGTTCACTCTGGCCCACTATGCCTTGAAACTTACAGATGCAACCAACTGAGAATATGCTTCTTTTGTGAAGTAGGTGTAGGAGCTGCCACTATCGAAAACTACTCGTCCACGGTTGCTACCCCAAGTATCGAAACTCAGTGGGCTGCTTCCATAATCTATCCTCACAACCTTTGTTTGATAAAAATCTCTGAAATTATAAAATTGAAGTGGTTAAAGATCAATGAAGTACAACGAATTAAGTACAATGTTGAATTCTTTGGCAGCGAACCATGTCATGCTCGATTGGCATGCTTTCATGAGAAGGGCATAGTTCTTTGGTATCTTTGTTTTTCTGCTGTTTTATGAGGCATTTGGCTAGAGAGAAATATGAGAACTTTTAGAGGAGTTGAAGGGTCTGATCTCTAGTTGAATTTAAGGTCAACTTTTATTTTCATCTTAAAAAAAATTAGTTGGAAGAAGAATCTTGTCGAGTAAGACAAATTTACACCCATAACAGGTGTAATCCATACTCACATGGAAGGGCTGTCAAGCATGGCAACCCATGCCATCCCCCACTGTGGCACAAAATCATCACCTAGAAACATATATCCACCACTTGCTGGATCACCGGTAAGACAGTGACCTACCACATTGTTTATGATCCCTTGACTCGCCAACTGGGAAGGTAAACTAACTTTAGCCCTGCTTAGTCCTAGAATGCCATCAGTCTTCGACAACGTGTTCAATAGCACGCCTTGCTGATCATATGCACACCTTGTAACCAAACAAACTAGAGAAATTTAGAACTGGACATTAGAAATAAAACTTGGATAATCTATACTACAGAGGAACAGGAGAAAAAATTATACCCGAAAATGGCGTTCAACTTGGTCAACGATCCATTGGAGAACTTTAAGGTAAACTCATCTTTAACAAGAACCCCTAGAGAGGAGCTCTGGTCAGCATATTGAATCTCGTAGTCACACTGATGGCAGGTTGCACACTGATCGCCATTATAATTTCTTTGAACTTCCATACACAAAGAGTCCTTGAAAGATACAACGTTCTCTCTTTTTGGCTTGTATAACGGACTTCTTCCCTACATTAACTATATCATTAGATTAATGTTTTGTCATCTTCCACAAAGTCCCGTAATCTACGATGGTTGGTTGCTCAATAAAATGTTGCAACAAAAATTGAAGGATGAGTGCCTCGCACTGATAAGAAAATAAAATGTTTGTGTTTATAACTTAGTTCGTATTATATTGCCCAATCTCTCTGAATATTCTATAAGATCAAACTTTGATTATCCGTTCAAGTTGGTTCAGCTGGTGCTATTCGACCCACTAAAAATTTTCAGTTTCCAATTGTGAATTTATTTGTCTTTTCCTTCCTTTTCCTTCATCTTCCCTTCACATTCTAGAATTCAACCAAACTACAACTCTAAAATAGTTCCATTGAAGACCATCAAACAACATTCCATTACTCATTTGAACAAAAAATGTGAGAAACCTCTCCCTAGTGTGAAGGAATCCCCATACGAGAACCAGGTAAGATCTCGTGTGAAGGAAGAATGTTGTAAAAAAAGAAGTTATAATAGTGGCTTGATACAATGAATTATAGCAAATTAATATGTAAAACAAGAACGAAAATTCAATAACATTAGGACATTACCTTGCCACAACTGGTGCAAGGAGCGTCACACTGAACCCATGTCAAGTCGCTCCCAGTATCAATGTCGAGGAAGTAAGGTCTTGGTGGCTCTCCAACCATTATGTAAGTATAATACAATCTATAGGTTGTCGAAAATCCATGTTAGTGCAAGTAATGGCATCTTCATGACAAACCCTGTATGCAGTCTACACAGAATGCTCAAATGCACAAGCTTAAACATTCTAATTTATAGTTAAAACCAGTAGAACCATCTCTGAATATGACTTGTGCTACATAATTTCTATGGTCATTCAAAGTGGCATTAACCCACATCACCATTTTAAAGTCGATGAAAAAGTTGGAGCTGGTATGAGCAAAAAGAAATACATACCCATCTGGATAAATATCTCCACGCACAGGAAAAACGGCTGAAGAGTCAGATTTTAAAGTGGAAGAAATCAATTTGGTAGGCTTGGGAACTCCAAGTACATCATTGAAAGCTGCACTCAGATCATCCTTATTTAGACCCTTAGTCCTGCCCAACTTAAGCTGGAAATCACTGCTGTCACCCAACTCCGATTGGAAATAAAGGGGAAACAGCAAGGAAGTACGGCGATCATCATCATTCTTCTCGGAACTACGAAGTTCCTGAAGGGTCTCCGGAAAACTGGAAGAATAAAGATAAATAGCAACGAGGGCAATGCTTAATAAGACGACGAGCTTTCTAGGAGTACCAGCAAAAAGCTCCCTCGACAAAGGAATACTTCGCTGATTAGAAGGGGTCTGAATCGGAAGATCCGGTGGGAGAGTCAAATGGTTGCTGTTGGGTTCTCGTTCTTCTTGACCAACGGCAACGGATTCGCGGGGAGATTCCGAGAAGTCGTCGGTGAGTGTAAAAGCAGTGATGGATTTACCCAACGACGGATTGTCCGGTGGCGGAAGAGTGATTATGACGACCCCTTTAATCTTATCGGACTCCATCTTCGACCACCGAGGAGCTACAGGAGTTCCAAATGAAAGAAGCGACAGTGGAATCCGCTTGTTACTTGGATTAAGTCTTCATCTTTGAAGCCCTCAAAGTCAAATTGTGAACATAAATCAATGGATTGGGATTGGGGTTAGCAGAAAGTCCACGATGGGAAGGATCTCGGAAGCTTACATGTTGAACAGGGCCAGAGTCAGGATCAGGATCAGCGTGGGCCATCGTTACCGGGGTCTTCAGATGATCAACGCGGGGAATGCACGCACCAGTGAAAACCAAATTTCTTTATCCACTTTTTTGTGGATTCTTTAATGATTTATTAAAATCATTTCTTGTGTTAAAATTAAAATAATAACTTCAAAATACAATTTTTGACGTTTTCATAACTACCGATGATTTTGTTGAAAATTCAGATTGTTTTTTATTTTTACATCATTTAAAAAATTATTTGGTAATTGAACTAAAATGATTTCGTAATTTAAAGAACATTTATAACGAAAAAAACTACCAAAAACGGTAAATTTTAGATCCAAATCCCGCGTGTTTAATATAATTAAATGTAGGCAATGAGAAAAAAAAAAAAAAAAAAAAAATTTTC